>NW_015167643.1:59121-65381 GCF_001447785.1 Gekko japonicus
TTGTTGCATGTGCCCGCCCCCTGGGCTCTTTACTGCCGGAGCTCCGCTCCTGCAGGAAATGACCCCTGAATGCAAGTATCACCAAATGAAAAGGCTATTTTAAAACAAATCTTAAATGAACACCTGCTTGGGTGTTGTATACATTGGCCCCAGCCTAAAGACAGTTGGGCACAGCTTTTAAGAAAATGAGGGCTGGGGGAGACAAAGAAAACAATGAAATAATATAAAATAAAAATAATATCGGGGGCGACACATAGAGTGGAACATCACACACCCCTCGTTTCAGCCCAGATCTGATTATCGGCCTATTTCTCAGGGATACAATTCAACAAAGTTAACCACTAACATCTCCCATTCAGACCAGCAATGTTTCTGGATGGAGTGTTTTGTTTTTTTGATTTTTTTTTACAATTTATAAACAATCTATATACACAACACATATTTAAGTGCAACGGGCCCTTCTTCTGGTTAGAGTGAGTGGATTGGTAGTGCCCAGATTAAATAAGTGGTCCAATAATTCTTGTAAAACTAAAAACTGGTTTACAATTTACAGATGCTGTTAGAGAGTTCAGGGGAGGACTTATTATGTTTCATTCTCAGCTAGAAATCAACTAATCTTCACTCGCCTTTAGCTAGATCTTATCCTGGTTCATCATGAGGTATAAAGAAGTAACCAAAACAGTGTTTTTTAAAAAATGAATGAAATGAAAAAAGAAAACAACAACAGCAACAACAAAAACAAAAACAGCTTTACTCAACAACAAGCCATTGACCTGACCTAGGATGTCCAACTTCCAGGTGATGGCTGGAATTCTCCTGGGGTTACAAGTGATCTCCAGGCGACAGAGATTAATTCACCTGGGGGAAAAATGGCTGCTTTGGAAGGTGGACTCCATGGCATTATACACCATTGAAGTCCCTCCCCCAAAAAACTGTGCCCTCCTCAGGTTCTACCCCTCCCCCAAATCTCCATGTATTTCCCAACCCAGAGCTGGCAACCCTACATAGACTCACTGAGAACATTAGCCCTAACAGAAATCCTGTACTGAAATCTGATATGGCTCCCTTGAAGAAAGGAAAGGGTGGTAGAAAGAATTCGTGAAACTGTGGGGCATTGCTGAGAGGATAGAAGGTAGCTTTGCTGGTGCTCACCCCAATTCCTTCTCTACAAGGACACCTGAGAGCTCCCACAGGGTTTAATACAAGGGGAGGTGCTCAGCCCTTGGAAAGTTACAGTGGCTTAGTTTATAAGAACAAAGGTCACAGTCCACTTTCTCCTATGTACAGAGAGTTGTACAGATAGGGATTTCACCTAAAGGACTACTGACTGGATTATCTTGAATGGGAAGCCTATCTTCTATCAGGGGCATTTGGTAGTGCCACTTCTCCCAAGAGCGCACAGACTAACTTCATTTTTGGTAATATTAGTCAGCCTATTAGGGCACTCTGAAAGAGTGATGCCTCTGCCCCCCCCAGCAAATGTGTGGGCAAGGCTCCTCTTGAAAGGGATGTGTTGTGGTGCTCCTGGTGAATCCAGTGAGTGTTATCGATGAAGGATGTTTAGGGAGAAGAAAAATGGCTCAGTAATGTTCTGTGGGAACACCCTTATGTGTTCATGGTGCACATGGGACAGGATGGGTTGTGTCCAAGCTATTAAAACCACTTTCTCTAAACACATAAGAATTGGACAGGGGAGAGCTAGGGATGCTAACTAGAAGGTCTCATAAGAAGAGGCTGCTGGATCAGACCAGTGGTCCATCTAGTCCAACATCCTGTCTCACACAGTGGCCTACCGGTTCCTCTGGATGGCCAACAACAGGGCACAGAGGCTGAGGCTTTCATAAGAACATCAGAGGAGCCCTGTTGGATCAGACCAGTGGTCCATCTAGTCCAACATCCTGTCTCACACAGTGGCCAACCAGTTCCTCTGGATGGCCAACAACAGGGCACAGAGGCTGAGGCTTTCATAAGAACATCAGAGGAGCCCTGCTGGATCAGATCAGTGGTCCATCTAGTCCAACATCCTGTCTCACACAGTGGCCAACCAGTTTCTCTGGAGGGTCAACACCATGGCGTAGAGGTTGAAGCCTTCCCTGATGTTGCCTCCTAGCACTGGGATTCAGAGATTGACTGCCTCTCAATGTGGAGGTTCCCTTTAATCACCATGGCTAGTAGCCACTGATAGACCTATCCCCCATAATAAGAACATAAGGTTTCCTTCAGCCATATGCCATACAGTGTGCTAGAGTGCATACTAACTTGGTTTGTGTTTAAGAGTGTGTATATGTATGGAAACAGTACATCCCCAACAAAACATTGCCGTTAGAACGGTGGGGAAATGCATTCTTCCTAACACAGGGGCAGTTTTAGGGAATGACGTATAGATCTTACCTGTTTTATGAACCTGTTACAGTACAGTATCAGCTGGTTGACTTAATAACTTAATTTGTAACTTAATTCATTGACCTTCCATGACTGCTGGATGAATATGTGATATTAGTCAGTGTAAAAACCTTGCACTTGAATGATGCACAATGATGTGTGCTTTCTTTCATGTTCCAGCTGTGATGACTTAGAAACACATACAGCTTGCCATTTCATGGTGCAATCATGAGCATGCAAATATGAATCAGCCTATTGTCAGTCAAATGTCTTCTGAATTCTGTCATTTTTCTACTGAATGGGTTGGAGATAGGGTTGCCAGACCCCCCTGGAGGAGGTGGGATCCACCACCAGGCCCTGCCCTCCACCCACCCATCAGCTGGCCCCCCAGGGGTGACATACTGGTAGAAAGAAGGCCTAGTCCATATTGCTGACCTCGCATAGGAAGTGACATCATCATGCCAGTGACATCTGGACAATGCTGTGGTATTTGGGTAAAAACTCTATGGTAAAAGCCAGTTTTACTATAGAGTTTTTGCCCAGATACCAAAGTGTCACCTGGAAGTCGCTGGCATGTTGATATCATTTCCTGCGTGATGCCAGCAAAATGGACTACGCCTTCTTCTTTCTACTGGTAAGTCCCCCCATACTCCCTTGCCAGAAACATGACAGTACCACCAATTCCACTCTATTCTGCTATGGTCAGGCCTCACCTGGAGTCCTGTGTCCAGTTTTGGCCACCACATTTTAGGAAGGATGTTGACAAGCTCGAGCATGTCCAGAAGAGGGCAACCAGGATGGCGAGAGGGTTGGAATCAAAGTCTTATGAGGAAAGGCTGAAAGAGTTGGGTATGTTTAGCCTGGGAAAGAGAAGGCTTAGAGGGGACATGATTGCAGTCTGCAAGTATCTAAAGGGCTGTCAGGTAGAAGATGGAGCAGATCTATTCTCTCTTGCTCCGGATTGCAAGACTAGATCTAATGGGTGGAAATTACAAGGGAGCCGTTACTGGCTAAATATCAGGAGAAATTTCCTAACTGTAGGAGTGGTTGAGCAGTGGAACAGACTGCCTCGGGAGGTGGTGGATGCTCCTTCGCTGGATGTTTTCAAGCGGAGGCTGGATGACCATCTTCCGGGTATGTTGTAGGGCTATCTTTGGCTATGCTCCTGCAGAGTGCAGGGGGTTGGACTAGATGACCTGCAAGGTCCCTTCCAACTCTAACATTCTATGATTCTATGATTTTTTTCAGGTCCAGGCACGTATCCTACTGCCATGTGTGGATTGTGCGTTGAGGTTGGCTTGGCAGTTATGGGTTTTCTACAAGACAAGCAGTTTGTACCGCTTAGGGTAGCAGGCATGTCTACTTTGCCCCTACCCGGGACGTTTGCCCAAATATTAACTCTCATGCACTCATTTGCAGGAGAACGGGGGCCTTGCATCAGTTTGTGAAATGGCCTGCAAATTGGATTCTGTAAGGTTGGGTGAAGCCTAATTAGAATGTTTAATTTGCTGAGATAAGCAGCATAATATATACATATATACTGCATCTGTTGGCCACAATGATTTAGTTGATCATTTTATTATTAATCGGATTATTTTTAGAACGTGTGCTCTCCCTGGAAGAAATTGAAGTGTGCACGCAGAATGAAAAATAGGAAGGATTTTTCTCCCTGGCATTATACTTTTGTGATCTGCTAGATTATTTGATTTAGCACCGGTGTGCCTTGGTTTCAAAGGCTTTTTTGTGTGTGTGTGCTACAGCAGGCCGCTTAGGGCTTGGGGAAGTGGGCCAAAAACTTAAAGAGAGAGAGAGCACAAGAGGAGGGGGGGGGAGTGTGAGAGGTTTTGTAGGGAGCTCCAGGGATACATCTATTAATGTGAAAGGTCTTCCTTACAGTATCCTTTTTGTTGGAGTGAGCAACCCAGAATGCCTGGACATGGGGGGGAGGGGCGCTACATCACTCTTAAATGCATATAGGTGTTATCTCCTTGCATGGGATGCTGCTCTTTGTCTTAGCCTGTGAGCTGCCCTCTGACCCTTCCTCTTTCACTTTATCCTCACCCTCTCCTCACATGGCCTTCCATGGAAACGCATGTCTCTCTCCTGTAGAGACAATGCCCTCATACTCCCACACACAATGCCGGACAAGGTGGCCAGTTGTGCTACGGAAAGTTCTCTTTAGATTAAGTTTCTTTCTCTTAATCTAGCCAGTTTGGTGTCGTGGTTAAGTGTGCGGACTCTAATCTGGGAGAACCGGGTTTGATTCCCCACTCCTCCACTTGCACCTGCTGATGTGACCTTGGGTCAGTCACAAGCTCTGGCACAGCTGTCCTTGAAAAAGAGCAGTTTGTGTCAGAGTTCTCTCAGCCCCACCTACCTCACAGGGTGTCTGTTGTGGGGAGGGGAAGGGAAAGGAGTTTGTAAGCCGCTCTGAGACTCCAAGTGAAGGGCGGGGTATAAATCCAATCTCCTCCTCCTCCTCCTCCTCTTAACAGTGTCTGATAAACTCCAACACGGATCAACTCTGATAGCTGTTCCACTTTTAAACTTTCCCGGCTAATGTAGCCACGCCCTACTATACAATACCAACCAATAAGATTGTATACATAAAGTCCAATCACAGACGTTCCCGCTCAGGGAGCTTGATGGCACGTGATTGGTTGGTTCTTCCAGGGCTACCAATAGGATTGGAGGGATTAGGATCCTAGCCCAGGGTGAAGCTTGACATGGAACTTCATTTAGGTGTTTCACATACAGTCATGTATTACAATGGCAGCTATTGAATACATCACACAAACTGACCCATAGTATCAGGGATTTCAGGACTGTGAAAAAGGAATGAACTATTGCCAATCCTGGGAATACCCTGGGCTTTACGTAAGAGTAAGCATAAGTAGTCCCAGTTGGCAAACCACATCATTGTTACCACAACGTTTCATAAACAGCAAACGGGCTAGAAAACGAGTGCTGCATGCAGATGCCTGCAAATGGCACATGTAAGAGGGGTGAAGACAATTTGGTTTTGGAGGGATGTTTCCCTTTCAACCTACAATTTGATCAATTCTTCAGGGATCGGGCCTTCACAAACAGTCACATTGCCGACATCTAGGTCTCTCCCACAAAATATCCTGTCTCTGTTCTGGCAATGAGTGGTGTCTCAGACGAAGAGTGGGGAAAAAACTGGCAAACGTGTAAATCTTGAGAGGTTTTGCTAGATATTCTTTTGAATTCCCCCCAAAGCCCTCAGAAGTCTGGCCTGAGGAGTCATTTGCAGATTTGCTTTGAATTTTGGTTTTACTGGGATCCAGTGAGGATTTGACGGGTGGGAACCTCCATGAGAAATGCTCCTCTCATTCGAGAGGCATTTTTCGAGTGTTTTGTCTAAGGAAGAACTCCCAGCTGTATCTTTTTATTTTAAAGTTAAAGTGTATTGATATTTAGGAAATAAAGCAGTGTTATACTATTTTGTACATTTTATGGACACTTAGTAGATATTTGGATATTATGGGGTTGGAAGAAACAAAACATGTGGCATAAAGATGATCCTTTGTATTCATGCTAACAGGGAGAATGTGCTTCTCAAGAACCATAGAATACAACTGTCTTTTCCAGATGAATATGTAGCACCCAGGGGTCATTTCGTAGAAAAAGAGGTGCAGGAGCTCATTAGCATAACTCATTAGCATAACTTATTTGCATATGCCACACCCCCTGACACCCACCGCTCAGGCTCCACTGGACTGTTTTGGATTGCTAGCTATTGGGGGGGGGGGGAACGTGCAGATCTGTCCTCGCAGAGGAGGGAGAGCTTGTACCTGAATAAAACTTGGTCTTAAAGGTGCCACTGGACTGTTTTGGATTGCTAGCTATGGGGGGGG
>NW_015167643.1:65417-72956 GCF_001447785.1 Gekko japonicus
ATACAGTCATGTATTACAATGGCAGCTATTGAATACATCACACAAACTGACCCATAGTATCAGGGATTTCAGGACTGTGAAAAAGGAATGAACTATTGCCAATCCTGGGAATACCCTGGGCTTTACGTAAGAGTAAGCATAAGTAGTCCCAGTTGGCAAACCACATCATTGTTACCACAGCGTTTCATAAACAGCAAACGGGCTAGAAAAACGAGTGCTGCATGCAGATGCCTGCAAATGGCACATGTAAGAGGGGTGAAGACAATTTGGTTTTGGAGGGATGTTTCCCTTTCAACCTACAATTTGATCAATTCTTCAGGGATCGGGCCTTCACAAACAGTCACATTGCCGACATCTAGGAAAACGAGTGCTGCATGCAGATGCCTGCAAATGGCACATGTAAGAGGGGTGAAGACAATTTGGTTTTGGAGGGATGTTTCCCTTTCAACCTACAATTTGATCAATTCTTCAGGGATCGGGCCTTCACAAACAGTCACATTGCCGACATCTAGGTCTCTCCCACAAAATATCCTGTCTCTGTTCTGGCAATGAGTGGTGTCTCAGACGAAGAGTGGGGAAAAAACTGGCAAACGTGTAAATCTTGAGAGGTTTTGCTAGATATTCTTTTGAATTCCCCCCAAAGCCCTCAGAAGTCTGGCCTGAGGAGTCATTTGCAGATTTGCTTTGAATTTTGGTTTTACTGGGATCCAGTGAGGATTTGACGGGTGGGAACCTCCATGAGAAATGCTCCTCTCATTCGAGAGGCATTTTTCGAGTGTTTTGTCTAAGGAAGAACTCCCAGCTGTATCTTTTTATTTTAAAGTTAAAGTGTATTGATATTTAGGAAATAAAGCAGTGTTATACTATTTTGTACATTTTATGGACACTTAGTAGATATTTGGATATTATGGGGTTGGAAGAAACAAAACATGTGGCATAAAGATGATCCTTTGTATTCATGCTAACAGGGAGAATGTGCTTCTCAAGAACCATAGAATACAACTGTCTTTTCCAGATGAATATGTAGCACCCAGGGGTCATTTCGTAGAAAAAGAGGTGCAGGAGCTCATTAGCATAACTCATTAGCATAACTTATTTGCATATGCCACACCCCCTGACACCCACCGCTCAGGCTCCACTGGACTGTTTTGGATTGCTAGCTATTGGGGGGGGGGGAACGTGCAGATCTGTCCTCGCAGAGGAGGGAGAGCTTGTACCTGAATAAAACTTGGTCTTAAAGGTGCCACTGGACTGTTTTGGATTGCTAGCTATGGGGGGGGGGAGAATGCGCAGATCTGCCATCACAGAGGAGGGAGAGCTTGTACCTGAGAACGGGCCGCGGGGGGGGGGTGCAACTTACCTGGCTGCTTCTTGCTCCTTGTGGCCTGACTGAGGGCTGCTGGGAGCAGGGGGCGGGGCTTGTTGCATGTGCCTGCCCCCTAGGCTCCTTACTGCCGGAGCTCTGCTCCTGTGTGCTCCCGCAGGAAATGACCCCTGGTAGCACCCAAATATTTCAGGTTGTGAAATTTAAGAATATCTGTTCACCATTCACATACACTATAGGCTGGATCCAGTTAGGGGTGCCAACCTCCAGGTGGGACCTGAAGATCTCTTGTTATTACAATTGATCTCCAGTCCAGACAATAGAGATCAGTTACCCTGGAGAAAAGGGCTGCTTTGGAAGGCGGACTGTGTGGCCTTGTGCCCTGCTGAGGTCCCAAACCCCACTCTCCCCAGGTTCCACCCTCAAAATACCCAGTTATCTTCCCACACAGAGTTGGCAACCCAAGATCCAGCACACAATCTCTACTTTCTCTAGAGCTCTCGAGCAAATGGAAATGCAAGGAAAAGACCATGGTAGCTGCTTGTGCTGTCAGACTTCTTGTATCCCCACTTGAGTTTCTGCTTCTGCATCCAGTTTCCAGGCAGCATAATACACAGGAAGGAAAGTGCTAGGTGCTGCACGAGATCTTGCACAAGCGGAGCTTCCGGGTTAGCGCCGTGGTGCTGTGGGCGACTCTTGGGATGCTCCCGAGTTTCTCTGTCCTCTCCTGTCTTTTGGAAGCCCTCTTTGGTCCTGGTGACCCCCACGGGCTTCTCTCAACCTCTTGGAGGGAGTTTGGGATGCAGGAGACTTATCTCGGTGACCCTGCGAACGGCGGTTTGGCAGGGAGAGACCGTTTTCATCTCGAGGCAGAAGCTGGAGAAGGAGCAAAACATGGCCGCCATGTTTTTGCTATAGCCATGACCACCCACTTTTAGAGACCAAGAATATAAAAATACAACAAAACCACAATGAAGATAAGAACTGAACGTACTTTACAAGAACAAAACAACGAAATTTCCTACTGAGATCTTGCAGAAGCAGGACTAAGCTAAATCCATTTATGTTTTTGCATGTGCTTCGCCAGATCCAACCAATACGTTTTAGACATCCTTCACTCATCCAATGGAAGCTGTGCCCAGTCATGGCTCCTGACATGCGAACTTGCATGATATGTGTGTTTGCAAATATGTTTGCTGCACTGACATCTTATTTTCTTAAGGATGAACATTTCCAATAACTTATGTGTGAACATGTACAAAAAAAATGATGTTAGAAATAGACATGGTATTTTTGTTTTTGTCCTGTCTCTCTGGCATTGTCTCCCTGAATACTGTACCTGAAATCGCTTCGCTGGAGTTGTAAAGGACAACATTTGAGTCTTGAAAGATTTTTAGGAAACCATTATCACCAAATGAAAGTCTCTCTCAAATTTGTTATCACCCCATGCCCCTCAATACATGTCTAAGAACTTAGAACGGTAGCCTTCATCATATTAAGAAGAGGGGGAAAAATACACCCAGGCAACAAAAGGTAGTAATCATAAGAACATTAGAGAAGCCATGTTGAATCAGGCCAATGGCCCATCCAGTCCAAACTCTGTGTCACACAGCGGCCAAAATCCCAGGTGTCATCAGGAGATCTACCAGCGGGGCTAGAACTCCAGAAGCCCTCCCAAGCACTAAGAATACAGAGCATCACTGCCCCAGTCATAGTGTTCCATCTATACCTTGTGGCTCAAGTGGTTAAGACGCTGAACTGCAGGCTGTGGAAGGTCAGTAGTTCAGCAGTTCGAGACCCGGGTGCCGCATGATGGAGTGAGCTCCCATCTCTAGTTCCAGCTCCTGCCAACCTAGCAGTTCGAAAGCAAGAAATTGCAAGTAGATAAATGGGTACCACTTCGGTGGGAAGGTAACAGTGTTCCGTGCGCCTTGGTGTTTAGTCATGCCGGCCACATGATCACGGAAAACGTCTTCGGACAGCGCTGGCTCTTCGGTTTGAAACGGAGATGAGCACTGCAACCCTAGAGTCAGACTCGACTGGCTTTCAAGCAAGGGAACCTTTACCTTTACCTTTAATAGCCACTGATGGACCTCTGCTCCATATGTTTATCCAGTCCCCTCTTGAAACTCTATAAGCTTGAAGCTGCCACCACTTCCGGTGGCAGTGAATCCCACATGTTAATTACTGTTTGGGTGAAGAAAAACTTCCTTTGATCTCTTCTAAACCTACTGCTCGTTAATTTCATGGAGTGCCCATGAGTTCTTGGTTTGTGTGAAAGGGAGAAAAGGACTTCTTTCTCTGCCTTCTCTATCCCAGGCATAATTTTGTAAACTTCTATCATGTCACCCCTCAACTGTCATTTCTCGAGGCTAAAAAGTCCTGACCTTCTAAACCTTTCTTCACAGGGAAGGTGGGCCATCCCCTTAATAATTTTAGTTGCCTTTTCCTGCACCTTTTCCAGTGTTATCGTATCTTTTTTGCGGTACGGCGACCAGAACTGCACACCGTAATCAAATTTAGGAAGACTATGATAGGTATTCCACCTTCACCTATGTGCCATATTTTATAAGGCAACTGGTTCAAAGAAGAATGTGATCGATTTATGGAAGGAGATCATCTACCCACCCACCCACACGTGTGCAGGGTCTACCTTCAGCATCTGGAGAAACGCAGAGTAGAAAATTCTCAGATGATGATCTGAAGCACTCTAGAAATAATCCCATTTGAATTTTGATACTTCTAAACAGGGGTCATTTCGTAGAAAAAGAGGTGCAGGAGCTCATTAGCATAGCTTATTTGCATATGCCAGGACGTGCAGATCTGTCCTCGCAGAGGAGGGAGAGCTGGTACCTGAATAAAACCTGGTCTTAAAGGTTTTGGACTGTTCTGGACCAGGGGGCTGGGGGGGGTGGCTCTGCAACTTACCTGGCTGCTTCTTGCTCTGACTGAGGGCTGCTGGGAGCAGGGGGTGGGGCTGGTTGCATGTGCCCACCCCCTGGGCTCTTTACTGCTGGAGCTCCGCTCCTGTGCGCTCCTGCAGGAAATGACCCCTGCTTCTAAATTTTTAGGATAATTCGACAGCCTGGGAATAAGGAAGGTCAGAACATTCGAGTTGCTTTAACAGGATATTAAAACAAGATTGAGAGGGAGGGAAAGAACATGAAACATGAAGCTTGCTGGGGAAGATGATGAAATTATTTATTTTCATCATGGCTTTTTGATTAGAAGAAGAAAAGAAGATCTCCACACCCCACTTCCCTCTACCTTAAGGACTCTCAAAGTGGTTTACAATCGCCTTCCCTTCCTCTCCCCACAGCAGGCACCTTGTGAGGTAGGTGGGGCTGAGAGAGCTCTGAGAGAACTGGGACTGGCCCACGGTCTCCCGTCAGGCTTCATGTGGAGGAGCGGAGAATCAAACCCAATTCTTCAGATTAGAGTCCACCACTACTCCTCACTGATTACACTTGCTATGCTAGTGTTCCAGTCATCCACGTGCTTGCTGTGAGATGCTTGACAACCTTTCCATGTTTGCGGTTCTGGTAAGAGAGTTAAACCAAAAAGTCTAGCTAGTTCCAAGTAGGCTGCCATGTATGGTTGGTTGACTTTGTTTGCCTGGGTGAGTCATGAGTTTTGCAAACTTGGTCTAGAACAATGCAGCAATCAGTCCTTCTTGTATTCTTTGGGTAGTATCCTGCTTAAAGGGAGACCTCCTGCCCTCTGCTACCCACTGTTGCCCTGCGCAGTAGTGGGAGAAATGGAGGAGGGGGGCGCAGTTGTAGTTGCATAACCAGAAGTGGCATTAGATGTGGCTGTGACTCTCTAGCAATCCCCCAGAATCTTTATGGTTTTACAATAGGTATTTTGGGGTTTTCTGGAGTGTCACAGTTGGTGTGACATCACTTCTAGGTACGTGACCGGAAGCTCTCCATCGTAATGCTGCTATTCTGTTCAAGGAAGTTGAATCCTTCAACTGATGCAAGGAAGGTTCCACACTCAGCTAAGTGGAATGGTAGGACAGAACTCCTTTATTCTCAACTAGGAAAAAGGCCCGTTGTGGAAATAAATACAACGGCCTCTAGAAAGAGGCTCTGGGCGGGTGCCCCGGCCTTGGACACTCAGTGTCAATTTGCTGTGGCGACCTCAGCAGGGTATAATGACACTGAGTCCACCATTTTCTCCAGAGGAACTGATCTCTGCCACCTAAAGAACAGTTGTAATTTTGAGTGAACTCCAGCCCTCACCTGGAGATTGGCAACAATGGTTCCCCAGAAGGGAATAGTTGGTTTGGCAAACGACCTCTGTGTTCCGAGGCAGAGACCAATGAGGCTTCATATGCAAATAACCTCTGTGTTCTGACTGGCTATGGGGGGGAGAGGAACAGCAAAAAGTTTAGAATGTTGGAGGCAGGACTCAGGCAAAGCAGCCAGTGGATAGGGAGACCCTCTGAATGACAGATCAGAGAGCAAACTGATTTTGGAGCGTGTGGAATGTTCTAGAGACGTGCCACCACCATTCGGCTATTATTTATAAGGGAGATTGCTATAGAACCAAATGTAACATTTTTACAGGTTGTTGTTGCTTTGCATACTTTAAAACACTATACTATGGCATATAGCATGTTCCTGTAGAATCTGAAGTTAGGAAGTGTTGCCATAATTGTACTTGGGATCTTGCTTATCGTTTCAAGGTGTTTCAGTTAGACAATTCTATAGATGTCATTATGTTACATACACTGCAATTTATTGTGTGTGTGTGTAATAGTATGCTGTACAAGTTCTCCTGAGATCCAGCACTTTGTTCCAAGTGTGTATACAATTATCTTACCTCCAAATTGCATTAATGTTACTTTCTCGGCCTACCTTTAAAAATATTGCCCAATTGCCCACTGTACCAATTCAAATCTTTCTTTACAAACTCTCCTCGTTTTGAACACGGGGTTTTGTTTTCGTTTGTTACCAAGAAAATGTTGTGCATGTTAAATGAACCTAAATTAGGCAATATTTGGGACATGTCAGAACAGTCACGGTTATGCTGATAATGTATTGACCCACCAGAAGGTGAATTGTGGCATTTTCAGGTGCAAGTTCCCATCAAACCCATTTTCATTGCTTCAGTCTGGAAAGCGAAAAGGTATTGAGATTTTAAGCCCTTTGGTGCCATCTTGTGGTGTATATAACAATGCAAGTCATGGAGATAGATCAAGATGGGTTAACCGTGTTAGACTCTTGTCTGTAGCACTAGAAAAGAGCAAGAGTCCAGTAGCGCCTTAGAGACTAACAATTGTGGCAGGGAGAGAGTCTCTGTGAGTCTGAAGAAGTGTCTCTGCCTCTTTTCTAATGCAAGGCAGGAAATATTTCTGGGAGCATTGGCGGATTTAAGACATTTGGGTTCAACCGGACAAAAACATCACCTACTTTTACAAATACCACAACATTGGACCCAATCCACTTTTCCATGGTGAAAAGGGGAAGTGCGGTCAGGTCCTGGGTACCAGGGGCACAGTTCTACTTGACATATAAAATTACCACCAGCCTTTTTCAGAACAAATAATGTATTGGTTGCTTTTGGGATCCACAGAAGTCTGTGGCTGGCATTTACAACTGTGCGGTGCACATGTGAACAGAATACCGGGGGGGGGGGGGGAGGCCAGCAGGCACAATCTTGGCCCCTTCTATGTATATAGACTGCATCTGCATTTCTGAATACCTGCACAGAGCTAGAGCATGTTAGATAGGCACCCATACAGCCAGTTTGGTGTAGTGGTTAAATGTGTGCACTCTCATCTGAGAGAACCAGGTTTGTTTCCCCACTCCTCCACTTGCAGCTGCTGGATGACCTTGGGCAACCCATAGTTCTGACAAGAGCTGTTCTTGAAAAAGAGCAGTTTCTGTCAGAGCTCTCTCAGCCCCACCTACCTCACAGGGAGTCTGTTGTGGGAAGGGGAAGGGAGGGGAGTTTGTAAGCCGCACTGAGACTCCAAGTGAAGGGGGGGGTATGAAGGAGAGATTGAATTTATACCCCGCCCTTCACTACCCAAAGGTGTCTCAGAGTGATTTACAAACTCCTTTCCCTTCCCCTCCCCACAACAGACACCCTGTGAGGTAGGTGGGGCTGAGAGAACTCTTGACAAACTGCTCTTTTTCAAGGACAGCTCTGAAAGAACTTGTGACTGGCCCAAGGTCATCCAGCCAGGTGCAAGTGGAGGAGTGGGG
>NW_015167643.1:73164-79722 GCF_001447785.1 Gekko japonicus
CTAGCTATTCGGGGGGGGCATGCAGATCTGTCCTTGCAGAGGAGGAAGAGCTTGTACCTGAAGGTGTGTGGGGGGGCTCTGCAACTTACCTGGCTACTTCTTGCTCCTCGTGGCCCGGCTGAGGGAGCAGGGGACGGGGCTTGTTGCATGTGCCCGCCCCCTGGGCTCCTTACTGCCGGAGCTCTGCTCCTGTGTGCTCCCGCAGGAAATGACCCCTGGCACTGGGAATGATCTCCTGGAAATTTGCCACCCATTTGATTAGACAGGACTGAGCTGGCGTAGATGACAGTGACAGTGAAATTCTGAGTAGACAGTACTGATCTTGATAGATCTGTGGTTTGGCTCAACATACAGCTAGCCCATCTTGTTAGATCTCAGAAGCTATGCAGGGTCAGCCCTGGTTAGTATTTTGATGGGAGGCCACTGAGGAAGTCCAAGGTTTTGACCAAGAGGGAGATGGTGGCCAATCACCTCTCAACATCCCTTGCCTTGAAAACCTTACAGGGTCACCATAAGTCACCTGCAGCCGGACAACACTTTCCACCACCACTGAGCAACACTTAACATTTTCATGTGTTTGTATGTCAATCATGTATTTCTAAGACTATGTTCAAGAACTGGCATATCAAAGTACTGTTATTGATCCTGAACAGACTGTGCTCAGGTATTAGGATGAAACAAGATAAACAAAGAGAGAGAAAAACAAGAGAAAAGGAGATCAAAATATCTCTATGTGCAAAAATATAAAGAGTGTTTGCCCAAATGTATTAGCATCTTCCAGGAGATTATTAGTGGGAAATTGTGAGTATAAGATCTAGGCACATAAGTGAATTATTGACACACTGGACCAGGTAGAAGGTCTAAAATAGCACTAAGGAGATGGCTGGAAATGAGTGGATATGAAACTGCAGATTCTCTATGGGATTAAGCTGAGAGCCGTTTTAGATTAATTATATCAATGTAATTATGACCTGCCTATTAATAAGATTAAAAGCTGTATGAGAAGAGTGGGGGGTGGTGGTTTATACATCTCTTTGATGTGAAAGATTTCAGTGATTCAGTTGCATATGTCTAAATGATCTCTTATTGAACTCTGTCCCACCATTAGTTAACAGGATTATAGGGGTAGCGAAAAAATAGTGTACCAGTTTAAAACATAATGTTAGGAGTCAAGCCCCTCTTCTTGCTGAGGAGCAGCTTATAGGTAGAAAATCATAAACATCCTTCCTGGGTAGGTACCAGCTCCGACATCATAAGTGCACTACACTGGCTGGCCCCAAAATGAAAGGAAATGGATGCCAGCCAGAGACAAGCCTGGACATAGCTTAGAATTATGAGAAAGAGTGGCTGGCCAGCTAACAACCCTCTCCATGCCAGGAACCCTCTCCCAAGAACCTGTTGCCTCACTCTGGACCAATCCCGAGAACTGTCCAGCTTCAGTTTCCCTCACACATTTACCCTAATTAAGCACCACCAGACCAAGTGGCTTTCCCCACCTGGTACTTGGGTCACCAAACCCCATTTACACCTATAGTCCACCTCAGGAAATCCCATCACACTTCTCCCAAATCAGTGTTAACATCCAACCCCCCTCCATCAAGTTAGAAGAAGAAGAGGAGAAGAGATGGGATGTGTACCCCGCCCTTCACTCAGAGTCTCAGAGCGGTTTACAAACTCCTTCCCCTTCCCCTCCCACAACAGACACCCTGTGAGGTAGGTGGGGCAGAGAGAATTCTTGACAGAAACTGCTCTTTTTCAAGGACAGCTCTTATCAGAACTATGGCTTGCCCAAGGTCATCCAGCCAGGTGCAAGTGGAGGAGTGGGGAATCAAACCCAGTTCTCCCAGATTAGAGTCCGTGCACTTAACCACTACACCAAACTGGTTATCGTTTTATGTGTGTGTGTGTGTGTGTGTGTTGCTCATTTCTAATTCTTTTAAATAAAAACCTTACCGGTGGAACATTTGCCTGATTTATTACGAGAGTTCTCTTGAGGGAAAAACCCCTGTAAACATAGGTGGAGAATCCAAGTTACCCCCCTCTCGCTCTGTCTCCTTAAAGCTAATTCCCCCAAATAGGAGACTGACTCTTTGGGTTACAATAAGAACCTAAGAAGAGCCCTGCCGGATCAGACCAATGGTCCATCTAGTCCAGCCTCCTGTCTCACACAGTGGCCAACCAGTTCCTCTGGATGGCCAGCAACAGGGCGCAGGGGCCGAGGCCGTCCCCTGATGTCGCCTCCTGGCTCTGGGATTCAGAGGCGTAGTGCCCCTGAACGTGGAGGTTCCCCTCAGTCACCATGGCTAGTAGCCATTGATGAACTTCTTCTCTGTGAATTGATCTGATCCCCTTTAAAGCTGTGTATTCCTGTGGCCATCACTACATCCTCTGTATAAAGTAATATTTCTTTTTGTCCATCCTGAACCTACTGCCCATCAGCTTCATTGGATGACCTCGAGCTCTAGTATTTTGGGAGAGGGAGAAAAAGTTCTTTTTGTCAACTCCCCCCTTCCCCCCGTGCAAAATCTCATAAACCTCATCATGCCCTTAGTTGTCTCTTTTCCAAACTGAAAAGTCCCAGACACTTCCGCCTTACCTTAGAGGTGCTCCAACCCCCCCAATCATCTTGCTTGCCCTCCTCTGTACCTTTCCCAGCTCTGCAATGTCCTATTTGAGATACGGTGACCAGAACTGTACTCCGTATTCCCAATGAGACCGCACCATAGATCTATACAAGCACATTGCAATACTGGCTGCTTTATTCTCAATCCCTTTCCTAATAATCCCTATCACAGAGTTTGCCTTTGTCACCGCTGCAGCACCCTGGGCTGACATATGCATTGAGCTATGGAACAAATAAAAATGCTAAAGTAAAATTTCAAGCTCTGGAAGAAAAAGACAAAAGGTTGGATCCTGTGGACCTGTCCCACTAACAGCAGCCTCCTCCTCTGGCACAGGGCACCATCGCTGGTGCAGGAGGGTTTCCTACTAGCACACAAGGCTTTGGCCTTTGAGGAAGATGCAACTGCTAGGGGAATAGATGCACAGAATCCAACTCAACATTATGATGAACCTGTAGTACCAAATGTTGGGGTAGCCCAGGGGTGGCCAAACTGTGGTTGCATGCGGTTCTTTCACAGATATTGTGTGGTTCCCGGCAGGGCGGCTGGGGAACCCCAACCAGTGTTCCCCTCCTTGGGTAGGCTTGAGGTGGCGAGGAGCACAGAAAGAAAGCAACTTTAACTTTAAATGCATTCTCAAAACCCTCCCCCCCCACCAGCCGGCTTGGAAAAGACATTTGTCTCTTTAAATCCCTTCTCCAAACCAAGCCAGCCGGTGGGGGGGGGGGGGGGGGGCAGGAGGGGGTGGCTCAGAGGACACATTTAAAGTCGCTTTCTTTCCACCTCTCCCTTCCCCCCCCCCATCTAGCAGCTTGGTTTCCACTTTTTTCCTTCTTTCCACCGTCCCTCTGGAATTCTCAGAATCTCCTCGGGGTTAAGGCCACCAGCAAACACTGGCCTGGAGTCTTTTACTGGGGCAAGGCAATATCCCGTGATCCAGACCCACCTATTGCTGTTAAGCTGCTAGGGCATTCTACCCCACTGAAGCCCCTCCCCTCCCCAAACCCCGCCCTCCTCAGGTTCCGCCCCCCAAATCTCCAGGTATTTCCCAACCCTGAGCTGGCAACCCTGCTCCAGAAAGCTAACAAAACCTATTCCTGAGTACGCATTTCTGAGTCCAAACACACTTCATCAGGCTAACACAACGACTCCTTCGGTATATTTTTATGTTCATAGGGCTTCTTGCGTGGTGTTCCCATACTAGGTATGGTTTCTTCTGTGTCTTGGTCCCCTTCTTTGTAACATAGGTCCCCCGCCCCTCCATCTTTTTAATACTATTATTCACAGACCTCTCCCGTGCTCATCACACACTGTCTGTCAAACATGATTTGTCAGTCTCTGTGTGGGGTGGGGTGGAGGAGTGCTTCTAAACTTACCTACATGCACTTACACGACTCTCTCATTAAGGACTTCCCTTCCTTTAGACACTCCATCGCAACTGAAATGTGCTATGAGGCATCGACGAGACAGGCTTTCAGACACAATACAATTAGGAAGTGTCTTGCATAGCTAATTGGTGTGACATCTGGTACAACACATAGGACTTTTAATCAGAATTCTCCAGTGATGTGTTTCGTTAGCCTTTTGGACCAGAATTTAACAGTCCCTAACAAACCGGGACAAATTTAAAGAATACTGATTTAAGCTTTGGCTTCTAACTACTCCTGTACCTCTGTTACCTAATTGACTAACCAACTTGTACCTAATTGACTTGTACCTAATTGACTAACCAACTTGTACCTAATTGACTTGTACCTAATTGACTAACCAACCTCTGATACTATTACTCAGGGGTCATTTCGCAGAAAAAGAGGTGCAGGAGCTCATTAGCATAACTCATTAGCATAACTTATTTGTATGTGCCACACCCCCTGACATCACTGGAAGTGTGTCAGAAGGCAACACCCACTGCTCAGGCTCCACTGGACTGTTTTGGATTTCTAGCTATTTGGGGGGGTGTGCAGATCTGTCCTCACAGAGGAGGGAGAGCTTGTACCTGAATAAAACTTGGTCTTAAAGGTGCCACTGGACTGTTTTGGACCGGGGGGCGGGGGGGGCTCTGCAACTTACCTGGCTGCTTCTTGCTCTGCCTGAGGGCTGCTGGGAGCAGGGGGTGGGTCTTGTTGCATGTGCCCGCCCCTTGGGCTCTTTACTGCCGGAGCGCCGCTCCTGTGCGCTCCCGCAGGAAATGACCCCTGCTATTACTCATCTGACGAAGGGTGTGTGCACATAAACACTTCCACCCAGAACGAAACGTCATTGGTCTTAAAGATGGCACTGGACTCAAACTTTGTTCTGTTACTTCAGACCAACTCGGCCACCCACCTGAATATTACTTAAGCTGTCATCTTTACTTAGTTTTGCGTTTGTGTGGACTGTCAAGTCACAGCCGATCTATGGTCATCCGTAGGGTGATCAAGGCAAGAGGTGTTCAGAGGTGGCCTGCCTTCCTGCTATGTTTGGAATAACTGATACGAACTCCTAGTAATTTACTTAGAGGAGATGCTCCAATGCGCAGCCCCTTTTCTTCAAGTGATTCCACTCAATCATTGTCAGCAGTAAATTATAAACTTATAATAAGAGAGATGCCACAGACCCTGTTCGAGAGACTGAGGGGAACAGAAATGTTGGGTGAAATTTTTAGTTCTTTCATTTGTGTGTGTTGATCCTTACCTCCTCCTGAGAAACTCAGAGTGCAGTACAGGGTTCCCCACTCCTCCACTCTTTGTCCTCACAGAAACAATCCTTTGAGGTTGGTCAGGCTGAGAGAGAGTTCCATGGTCACTCAGGACATTTCAAGGCAGAGTGGGGATTTGAATCTAATCCTCCCATATCCAAATCCAGCACATTAACCACTAATCTGCTCTGACTCTCTAGGGGCTTCATCTCATATTCTCTCTAACGTTATTGGCTGCTGTTCCCAGATTTGGACCGGGTGGGGAATTTGGCCTTTCGGGTACTTTGAATTTGACCCCATAGTCTTCAGTTAAGAGCCATAACTCAAGGAGGGATGAAATAACAATGGGAAAACACCTCGATTGCACTTCGAGGTCTCAGGGTCAGTCCTTGGCGGTTAAATGTTCTTACAAAGCAAGGTTAGACCTCTGTCTGAGGCCTTGGAAAAGTACATCTAGTCAGGGCTATTTTGGGGCAGGAACACACAGGAACGGAGTTCCGGCTGGCTTCTGAGTTGCCCACACCCACGCCTACAGCCAAAACCTCTGCACGTATGTGGCTACAGAGGGAAGGCCTGGAGAACACCCACCCGGTGACTCCGAGGCAGGCGGGCCGGGGGCCCCTGGAAGGATTGGGGAGGCATTTAAATGCCTCCTCATGCCTTTCCCAGCCTGTAAAAGGGCCGGCTTGCCTGAGCTCCCTGCAGCCACAGGGTGCCCGGGCAAGCCAAGGGAAGGCAGTTTAAACTACCTTCCCTTCCATTCAAGGGAGGGGGGCTTGCCCGGGCTCCCCGCAGCTGCGTGGCAACCCAGCAACCCAAGGGAATGCATGGAGTGTGGCCTAATATGCTAATGAGCTGCCCTGTCAGGGTGTGGCCTAATTTGCTAATGAGTTTCTGCTGTTGGGTGTGGCCTATTATGCTAACGGGTTCCTGCTGGGCTTTTTCTACAAAAAAAGCCCTGCATCTAGTCATAGAGGAGGATGCTTCACTAGATGTTTCAGTGGCCTGACTTGGTATGAGGGATATTGCCCGTCCCTCTCCAGTTCCTCTGCAACCACGGGGCCCCTGGAGAAGGGCAGGCAGGGAACCCAGGCATGTTCCCTCCCCGAAAGAAAGGCATTTAAACCCACCTTCTTTCCCCCCCTTCCCTCCATGAGCCTCTCTGCAGCAGTGGAGAGGCTCGGGGGGGGGGGCATGTTTACCTGCCTGCCCTTCACTTCCCCAGACAACCCTCCGGGGGGGGGGGTGGGGGAGCAAAGG
>NW_015167643.1:79747-80012 GCF_001447785.1 Gekko japonicus
GCCAACCCTCGGGGGGGGGGGCTGGGGAAGCAAAGGGCAGGCAGGGAAACATGCCTGGGCTCCCCACCTTCCCTTCTCCAGCTACCCGGGGTCAGTTAGAGAAGAGAAGGCAGAGGGAGGAGGCTTCCCCTAGTCAGTTTCACTCCCCTGGCAGGTCTGCTGTTAGATTTAAACAAGTGGAGACCCGCAAGAAACTTGCGGAATGGTTATCCTATTCCTCACACCTTTGCTTCCTCCTGTCTCCCTCTACCTCTCTCACACTCTT
>NW_015167643.1:80768-86021 GCF_001447785.1 Gekko japonicus
GACTCACAGAGCAGTTAGAAGCCTCTCCTCCCCCCCCCCCCTGAACGTTCTAACCTCTCTCTCACAGTTGGTGTCTGAAGCAGAGCCCTGCAAAGGCCATTTCAAAAGGGTTTTGGGGGAATTCAGGCATCCCTGGAGGGTTTTTCCTAGTTTTTAGATTTTTCTGCAGGCACTGGCAGACTACTCAATATATAGGAAAAGCTCCTGAGCCAAACAGAGCTTCCTTTTCCTGGGACTAAGGATCCGCACGGCGCCCTCTGTTGGCTATTAGAATATATGATGGCTTAAGCCTAACAGCTGACTGGCGGGGAGTGAAATTGACACGGAAAGCTGCATGGCTTCCAGCGGGAAAGAATGCATTTTTACATGCCCCCTTTCCCTTCTGTCGGGTATATCAGACCTGGATATATATTCGGCAATACCGAATATTTCCCAAGTCCTGATAACTTTACTGCTATTGGACTGGGGATATTCAAGATTTACTGATATTTTTCGGGTCTGATATACCCAAAGCTGAAAAATACTGACTTTTTCTTTTTCTTTTTTTGCACACCCCTAGTAGGAACTTTGAATTAAAGTCGATCTGAAATGGTTGAGTTAAAATCATCGGCTTGGGTAGAATGATATGCAAGTGGAGCTGCGGTGGCTCAAGTGGTTAAGACGCTGAACTGCAGGCTGTGAAAGGTCAGTAGTTCAGCAGTTCGAGACTCGAGTGCCACATGACGAAGTGAGCTCCCGTCTCTGGTTCCAGCCTCTGCCAACCTAGCAGTTCGAAAGCAAGAAATTGCAAGTAGATAAATAGGGACCACTTTGTTGGGAAGGTAACAGTGTTCCGTGTGCCTTGGTGTTTAGTCATGCCGGCCACGTGACCACAGAAACGTCTTCGGACAGCGCTGGCTCTTCGGCTTTGAAACGGAGATGAGCACCGCAACCCTAGAGCCGGATTCGACTGGATTTCGAGAAAGGGAACCTTTATCTTTACCTAGTAGGAACTTTGAATTAAAGTTGATCTGAAATGGTTGAGTTAAAATCACCGGCTTCGGTAGAGTGATATGCAAGTGGAAATATAAATGGATTTAGAGTGATTCCACTTATAAAGTATTTTGCACAACACTGGTCAGGTTGCCAGCCTCCAGGTGAGGCCTGGCACTTTCCCAGAATTACAGCTGATATCCAAGCTACAGAGATCAGATCCCCCTGAGAAAATGCCATCTTTGGAGGGTGGCCTCGATGGGATTATACCTTGACGAACACATGGCCGCATGAAGCTGCCTTATACTGAATCAGACCCTCGGTCCATCAAAGTCAGTATTGTCTGCTCAGACTGGCAGTGGCTCTTCAGGGTCTCAGGCTGAGGTCGTCTTCCTACCTGATCCTTTTAACTGAAGATGCTGGGAATAGGACGTGGGACCTTCTGCATGCCAAGCAGGTGTTCTGCCAGGGAGCCACAGCCCCTCCCAGATGAGCTCTTTCTCATTCCCAAACTCCACCCTTTCCAGCCTCTACCCCCCAAATATCCAGGAATTTCACATTCCAGCGTTGCCAACCTGAACTGCATTCCTCCCAACAAATTATAGTGCCCAGAAATTGGTTGCTGAAGCAGAGACACAGGTGGGGATACAACAATTACTCTGGCAGTACGAGTGACTATCTCGGTCTTTTTCTTGAGCGTCTAGTTGTGCAAGAGCTCTAGTGCATGTATAAATTCCATGCCGGATCCAACCTATTGAGTTCAAGTCACCACCTCCCTCCCCGAATGACAGCACCATGGATACGTTTACGGAGTGTAATCTCCTTTGTGTTTCAGACAGCATCTCTTCCACACATTTGGAACTGTTCCATTCCCCCCCCTTTCCTTTTGAGTACACAATATATGTCACACTATCGCATCCCACGACTGTGCCCTTGAGCTAGTTTTCCCTTTGCTCATAATGGTAAAAGGTACTCCACGAAAACTTGTAGCTTAAAGTGACAATTTAAAAGGCAAGTACAGTAAAGTGAGCTACCTTTAACCATAATGTGAGTTGATCTTTCAGCATTCAAATTATGTTTAACTCCCGGGGGGCATGGGGGGGAAAGTAAGTAGGCTGATGTGGAATCTCGGTCAAGGGATCTTTTTATCCTCCGGCTTACTAATCCCCCAAATGCTGGGATGGGGAGGGGGAAGGGGGTGTTGTGCAGGCCTCTTCGTTTCCAGTTGTCAAGACGCATGAAAAGAAACTGCAACATTGTTTTAAAATGCCTAATGCACGTTAATATTGCGGTTACCCGAGGCTTGCTAATCGTTTCCTATTTGACTGCTAATGGTTCACAAGGCCATTACGCAAACAGGGAGAGGTACAGATAAATGCGAGTACAAGAAATCCCACTGTTGAGAAACAACCCACAGCTACCACGAGAAAGAATGAGAGAAAGAGAGAGCAGGAGATGGCATCTTTTAGAAAAGATATACTCTTAGGTCGTCTTGCCCTTTAAAAAGTAAAGGCAGTTCACTGATTGGTCATCCGTCATTGCTGTTTTCCAATTATCCATGCACACACATGATACACAGTTGAGAATTAAGTGGACTCAGACTCTGAGAGCACAGGAAGACCAGTGCTAGGGAGCGGCTCTAGGGAGATATCGCTCTGCATTGTTTACATTTCACTATTAAAGAAGCCACATCCAGTTTCTGGTTGTCCATAATGATTCTTGAGGAACAAATTGTGGTGGGCTGTATTTCCTCTCATTAATGCTCTTTAGATACATTTGCGCGCTCCCCAGGGGTCGTTTCGTAGAAAAAGAGCTAGGGGAACTCATTAGCATATGCCACACCCCTGACATCACCGGAAGTGTGTCGTAAGGCCACACCCCCTGACATCACCGGAAGTGTGTCATAAGGCCACACACCCCGCCCCCAACGGACATGGCCGGCAGGAGTGCAAGGAAGCCCCACGAAGGCCCTCCCTGGCCCCAGGCAGGCAGGGGTGGGGAGAGGCAGGGAGGAAGCAACTTACCCTTCCTCTTCTCCTGCCTCCTCCTGGCTGAATGAGGGCCGGAAGCGGGGTGGCCGGAAGCAGGGGGTGGGGCTTCGTCATGTGCCCCGCCCCCCATACCTCACCCAGGGGAATTGCAATCCCCTGCGATCCCCCCCGAAATGACCTCTGGCTAGAGGGGAAGGGTGGGGGACAGAGGGAGCACTTTTAGCCCGCACCCCAGTGGTGTTGTCCCATTGCCATTATGGGGGAAAGTGAAGCCTTTGGGGGAAGGCAGGCATACTGAATATGCCTGCAGGGATACAGCAGGATCACCACAGCAAGATCTCCCTGTAATTTCCCATGCATTTACTAGAAGTCTTGTGTGTACAGAGCTCATACATGACTACAGATATGCCCTAAAGGATGTACAGGCTGTAAAAACATGGGGATGGATCCTGCTGATCTGTTCTCCTTACAGCGGCGCTGTCTTCCAGCACGAGGACCCTCCAGAGCATCTCTTGACGTGAACAGCTCTTTATGTACCACGACAGCTCTAAAAAGGGTTGGTTTTTTTAAAATTAAACATGGGGATGGATCCTGCTGATCTGTTCTCCTTACAGCGGCGCTGTCTTCCAGCACGAGGACCCTCCAGAGCATCTCTTGACGTGAACAGCTCTTTATGTACCACGACAGCTCTAAAAAGGGTTGGTTTTTTTAAAATTTTCACCGTCGGTGAGCCCTCTCTGCTGCCATAGGCTGAGATGTTGGGAAGAGTCAGGGAAAGTTCGTGAGTGCTCCAGCAGCTCTGGGTAAAAAGTGTCGGCAACAGAATGTTGATGAAGGGGCAAAGTTTGGGGAAAGGGAAACTTCCCGTAGGGTCCAAAGAGAAGAAAAATCTCTATTCTGTTGTGCATTCTCACCAGTAGCCCCTTTCCAAGGCCTCAGGCAGCTTTCTCTAGAGATCTTTTCGGGGTCCTGGCTTAGGGTTGCAGGGTTCCCCCAACCACTGACCGGGATAGGTAGTAGGTAGGATCGTCAGATCCAGGTTGGGAAACTCCCGGAGATTTGGGGGTGGACCCTGGAGAGGACAAGGACCTCAGTGGGGTGCAGGGGTCATTTCGTAGAAAAAGAGCTAGGGGAACTCATTAGCATAACTCATTAGCATATGCAGGAATGCCAGGTATCTGGAATGCCACCCCTTTTATCATTCAAGTTGCCCTTTTCTGTACACACACCCTGAAATCAAGGGGAGTATGGCAAGCTGGCGAGAAAGAGAGAAAGAAAGAAAGAAAGAAAGAAAGAAAGAAAGAAAGAAAGAAAGAAAGAAAGAAAGAAAGAAAGAAAGAAAGAAAGAAAGAGAGAATAAAAGAGAGAGAGAGAGACAGAAAGAGAGAGAGAGAGATGGGGCGGGCCCACTCCCAGGCTCTGCTGGTGGCACAATGGAACTGCCCCTGTGTGTGCCTCCAGGTGTGCCCACTCAGAGCTGGAAAGCACCCTCCGCTGCAAACTTTTATCTTCTCGGGGAATGCCCCCCATGCCCCAGCTCAGAGGGCGGGCTGAACAGGAGGAAGTCAGTCCACCCGCCAGGCAAAACGGAGGCCAAGTGGGCACTCTTAAGGAGGCCCTGGGTGGAGGCCCCTTGGCTGAGTTGAGGCCCGGCGGCCATTTCCGCAGAATGGAGACTCAGGCTGATCAGCAAGGCTGGTCTCTCTGGCCGCTAAAGTCCCTCTCTTGTGCGATTTTCTTTAGGTGGCGCTTGGTGCTTTTGAGCTGCCCAGAAGAGTGTCAAACAAATGTGATAGGCTGGGGGCTGGGGGAGTGAGGCTCAGGTGGTGGTGCTGGAAGGCGGCACCCGAGGAGGGGGAGGCTGTCCCCACCAGACAGCCCACTGAGCCTGGCTTCCAGGGGTTGGGCCGGGCGTGCCCAGTCGAGCCTGGTGGGAAGGCAACACCTTGCTGGCCTTGGAATCCTGACTCCACAGGTGTGAGAAACAGGCACTCTGCACGCGTCCAGACAAACTCTTTTCTTTCTTCGCACTCCAGGCGTTCCCTGGCGATCCAGAGAACTCCTGGCGCTGAACTGCTCCGGTAGACCGGCGCTCCGGCACTGGAAGTACTGGCGAGGCTTCTTCCCCCTCTCCTCCAGAGCCCCTGGCAAAGAGGCAGCTTTGACAAAGAAGGGGGGGGGCACACACCGGCGCACCCCCCCCCACCCCCTTCAGGGCTTCTCTCTTCTTGGCCGCCCCTCGTCCTGGCCCCGGGGGGGGGGGGGGTTGGCCCCTGGGGACACCCACAGG
>NW_015167643.1:86133-89027 GCF_001447785.1 Gekko japonicus
GGGGACGGCGTCCCCCTGCGTCCCCCCCAAATGACCCCTGGCGCTCCCCATATACTTGTTTCATATCGGTTTTAGAAGGTTGATGGTAATTAATATGAAAGGGGCATAGTGAGAACTAATTAATTGGCAAATATACTGTTTGGCCCTTTGATAACGTAAAGTGCGACACCATTACTGAAGTCCCTTGGTATCGTTTCTTTCATCCTTTTTTCTCTCTGTTTGAAATGGAACTCCTTTCTCGGTTACTTTGTCGAAAGCAAACTTTCACAAGCTTTTGATACTGAAAATACCAATCTTGACATGCAGTCTGGGTGATATGGTGCCTGCTAGCTTAAGATAGACTATCCGAGTTCAGGTTCAATATGCCCAAGAAATTACCTCCTTGACTCTATTTCAGCGTTCACCTCTGGGCAGCCACACAGAGGGTTGTACAAAAATAGGATGACTAATTCACTTCATGGTTGGAGATGCTCTTTGTCTGCAGTCCTATTGAGTAGTAGGCCAAACCCGGCTTGCACAGAACCCCATGTGTCTCAGAGCTTCACGCAGCTTGAAAGCATGGCCAACAAATCTTTGTTCTTGAAGATGCACACAACTGTAAAACTCTTCTTCTCTGGACAAAGCCTGATAGTCTCTTTGAAGTACTTGAAGTACAAAATGGTGCCGAGGAACCCTGCGGATGAGGCACTGGCTCCTTATATCACCAAGGCAGCTTGACAGTGGAAGTCCCACCTGTAATCTTCTAAGTACTTGAAGTACTTGTTCAAAAGGGTGACTAGGAACCCTTTGGAGGAGGCCCTGGCTCCTTGAATCACCAAGGCGGCTTGACAGAGGCAGTTCCACCTAGAGATGGGCACGAACCATCTCACAAACTGAAGTCCGTGAGGAATTTCGCCTGATTCGTGCTTCACAAAGTTGAGTTCATGGCAGGTCACCCAGCACGAACTTTACACAAACTTTCAAACTGTTTGTGGAGGTTCGTGCTGGTTCGTGAGCAGAGACATTTCCAGACAGACTGTGTCCACTCAGTCAAAATATTTGCAGAACTTCGAAGCAGCAGCTTGGAGGGCATGTAGGGGACCATCTGGGGGATTTCGCCTGCAACTTCGATGTCTAGCTTGCACTGGATCCATTCTATACATTCCTGAACCTCAGTTATTTTGAAAGGTGCACATTCAGGAGGTTCAGGAGTGCCTAGAATGGATCCTGTGCAAGCTAGAAACACCAAACTTGTAGTGGACCTCCTCCAAAAGCTCCTCTACAAGCCCTCCAAGGCTGGTGTCTCTAGCTTGCACAGGATCTGTTCTATACACTCCTGAACCTCCTGAACCTGCACCAGTCAAAATGACTGTCAGTTGTCATTTTGTCAGGCACAGTTTCAGGAGGTTCAGGGGTGTATAGAACAGATCCTGTGCAAGCTAGAGACACCAAACTCACAGGAGATCTTTGGCTGACTCTCCTCTACTGGCATTCCCAAGTTTGGCGAGGATTGGATTTATGGGGTTTGAGTTATGGCCCCCGAAAGAAGGTGCCCCAAGGAAAGTGCTTTCTGGGGAAATGACAGTGCATCTCAGACCCCATAAATCCAACCGTCATCAAACTTGGGAAGGCCAGTAGAGGAGAGTTACCTGGAGATCCCCTACAAGTTTGATATCTCTAAGCATGCCAGGCAGGGGCATTTTACCACCTCACGAACCTCACAAAGTGTGAGGTGGCTAAACATTTGTAACAGTCCATGGTGGGGCACATCATGAACCATGAACCAAATCAGACTGCATTTTCCCAGTTCGTGCCCATCTCTAGTTCCACCTGAGATCTTCTAACAACAACTCACAATCTTGGCCAATTTGACACCACTGTTTGCTACAAAGCTTCCAGAACTGCTTTCACACCTAAGTCTGGGCAGCTTGTCAAGGTGGGAGATTACAAATTTCTTCTACTACTGTTTTTGGGCTACTGGTCTTAGTTCCATTTGCTGCACTCCAATCCACCTGAGGGTCTGACCTGAAGGAAAGGAGGGAGCTACACAGAAGCAATTGTTGCATTTTTTTGTGGTTGTTGGGAAAGCACACTCACTCATGCATGAATGGCAATGAGAGATGATAGAGGAGAAGGATGCTAGAGGATTCTTGCATGTATGCCCAGGGTGGGGGCACCATGCAACCCTCAAAAACTAGATGTTCCAGGATTGTAAGTAATTAACCAGTAACTTTTCTTTATTTTGACCAGATGTACCTAGAACCTGTAATGAGCTATCTTGAGCTTGTGCCTTGGAGTAATAAATTCATTTAACTAAAGAGTCTGCATATTTCCTTACTCAACACCTTTCCGCTCAGCACACTTACTAAATACACCACTGTAGTGTCAACCTCCAGTGATACTGGGAGAGACAGAAGGGCATATTTTACCTGGGTTTGTGATGGGAAGGCTAGGTTCCACCTCTCCGTAAGAGCAACCAATGAGAGCTGATGGAATGTTAGAGAGAAACACTTGAAAAACAGCAGTTAGGAGCGGCAGTTAAGGCAGCTGGGACTTGGCAGCTAGGGAGCTGAGAGGGAAAAGAGTATGTCTACGTGAAACTGTGGAGAAGAGCTGCTTAGAACTGGCTGGGGGGGAAAGCAATTTGTAACAAAGGATCCCAATTGCAGGAATAGGGAAATGTTGTAACATCTATCTTACTTTCACCAGTGTTATATTCAAGCCATAAGTAAAAATTAACTTCTTGTTTGTTTGAATTTATGGGCTGTGTGCCTCAGAGAAAGAAACACAAACGCACTAGTGAAGATGTCTATATACATTTTTGAATATGAATAAATGGTGGCAGCGTGTGAATGGAATAGTGTTTGAGCCCCCAACTCCAATAGCTCTGTGTTTTAAAATAGACAAGAAGAGCG
>NW_015167643.1:89037-120683 GCF_001447785.1 Gekko japonicus
GGTGAATGCGACATCCTTGCCTACTTGTTAACCTGAACCTGAGAGAGACAGGTTACAGAGGGTGGTAGGCACCAGGGTGAGTGAAGAAGGGGTATCACAGGGATGGTGGTATGCTATCAGAAAGAAGGGGCAATTAGCAACTTAATTCCCCAGCTTCTTGACTGGGGCACGAGCTGCCAGGGGAAGTCTGGGGAGAAAGTATCCTCAGATTTATGGGGTGTGTCATGATCTTTTCAGGACTGGGAGCAAGGCCTAGCATGGCCTGGTCCCAGGAGAGACCTGCATGGCAGTAGAAAGCAGACAGCCTACAATCCCCATAATGCTTAGAGAGGGTTATAGCCAATCAGTTTCCAGAGATTCTGTGAGGAGATTCTGACTTAAGCTGTTAACTGTGAAAAACGGTGTTCATTCTCTCAGAGTTAAACTGAAGGGGACTGTGTTCTTTCATTTCTCATCTGTGGTCTGGTCTCACAGAGGGGACAGGCTGGTCTGGTGAGAGAAAGATCCCTCACTTGGCTGAGAGTGAGTACAGGTAGCATAGCCTGGCAGGTTGTGGACCTGGAAGTAGTAACCAGCTAAGCAAACTAGGTAGTTGCATTAGGTTTGTGTTTATTTTGCCTTTTAAACACTGTTATATCTTTTAAAGCACCTTGGGTGATTTCCCACAAGCGCTGCTCCGCACTTTCTCCTCCCTTTTGCCCCGATGGTATGTGTCAATTTCACACAAGCTGCTGCGCGGCTGCATTTTGCCCCACAGCTTTGCGCGATTTTCCCAATGTCCACTCAATCCTCAAAAAAACAGGATTGAGTAGATGCGGGGAAAATTGCGCAAAGCTGTGGGGCAAAATGCAGCCGCGCAGCAGCTTGTGTGAAATTGACACGTACCATCGGGGCAAAGGGAAGAGTGAGCGCGGAGCAGCGCTTGTGGGAAATCACCCCTTGTCTTGTTTTCCTTGCCCCAGTACTGCGTTAATAAACCATTTTGTTTAATTGTTATCTGCCTGGTCACCACGTTTATGATCTCAGCTTAAAAAGGGGCATTTTGGATGGGCTTGGGAAGGTACCTTGGGCCTTCTCAAGGGACCCAAAGTCCAGGGTGGTGATGGCGGAAGGTCTTGAGATGAGATGCAGTTCCACCGGCATGACTGATTCACTGAATGATGGAATTACACATTTATTTAGATTGTCCTACCTCTCCTGAAATGTTATCAGGGCAGAGAACAAAAGAAAATCCAACAATAAAAAAATACTATTTTAAAACATTGGACACAATATGATAATTCAAAACTATTCAAGAAAACACACCTTTAGGTAGTAGCTATTCAGAAGTGTCTGTTAAAATTGGCAGTCAGTAAAGCCAGGAGCACATTAAAGCAATCATAAAATAGTGTGAAATAAGAGGCATAAAAGTAGGGCAGGATCGATACAGTAGCAATGATGGGATTAAAAATCTACTCGAAAGCCCACAGCTCAAAGGGAGCATTTGTAGAGGCTCAGCCCAGTCAGGAAGGCATAATTATCTTTCGAGTATATCAATGTCCCTCCCTTTCAAATTGTATGATCCAATAGGAGCTGTCCTTAGCCTCTCCATGGCTGCGGTCACACAGAGCATTAGCCACGCTACAGAGATGGAAGATAGGCAGATTTTCCGGGCACAATCACAGCACCACATCTGGGAAGCGTAGAGCTCCCGTGGCGAACCTGAGGCTTCCCACTGAAGATGCGGGGTAAAAAACTAGTACCTCCAAGGTACTAGTTTCCGGAAACTACGGGGCAAGGGCGGGCGCCTGATCGCGTTTCCGGTGGTAGGTCATGGCATCCAGCACCCGCCCATGTCCTGTTGCTAAAAGTTTTTTTTTCAAGTCTCCACGGGATGCACACAAGCACCCAACAATGCATGCGCACACTTCCGTTTAAAAACAAACAACACAGCCCCCTCCTCTTTTCTGTACCCCCCCCCACTCCTGGCTCGGCCTGCTCGAGAGGAACTCTCTGCACTGGGCGGCAGAGGGGGAGGTGGAGGGGGGGCATGGCGGGAGGGCGGCTGGGCTGAAGCTCCTCCTGGAGGGGACCTGACGGAGGACACAGTTTGCATTCCTCTGCAGCCCTGGAAGGGGTTAAACCCGCAGAGCCTTTTGCTAGAGAGGTCACTTCTTTGCCGCGCCGCAGGATTGTCCTGTGATCAGCACCTCCCCCCTAACCACGGGACCTCAATGGGACCTCTACGGGATGTCTGATCGTGCAGCCGCACGTTATTTTGCTCCGAGGCAAACAGCCATGCTTCCCCCCCACATTTTCTTGCCCGTGTGACCGGGGCCCTTGTTTGTCAATTTGCAAGTGTGTGCACCCTGCCTCTGTCACTTATTCACCCATCTCACTCAGGCCTTTCTCTTGGGTCTAATTCTCTTTGAAGTGGTAAAGCCATGTGTAAAATATACCATTTCAAATTTCTGGCGGGGATTCATAATCCAGACAAACGTTCTCTGAAGACAGAAATTCAGCATGGCAGAGAGAAGATTGGGCTAGACTAATTCCTTCTGACACCTATATGTAAAATGATTCTTTTACACTGTGTGACTGAAGGTACGTTGTGGCAGCCATTTTGTGGCTGGTTCTGCCTCCTGTGACAGCCATTTTGCCACCATACTTTGTCAGAATTCCAAATATGCTCTCATTGTCAAAAAGGTCGGGGGCGACTGCTATACAGCAATATGAGATCATTAACCCATGAATATTTCCAATTAACTTCGTATGACTTTTCCACCAGAAGTGATATTCTGTAGCAATTCTTTGGTTACTCAGACAATGGATCTATACAGGCTTCAAAAGTAATCCTTTGTGTGTCTGATTTCTAGATTACAGCTCTTTGTTTTGTTACAAATGACTCACGTGCCTGATGTCTCTGTGGAGAATGCAATCTTTCTTTGTAAAGCTCCTTAAGAGATCATTTCTTACTGGAATTCATTCAGATATAAGCATTCCTAATCTCTCTTTCTTTCTCTCTCTATCTCTCACGCACACTTTAATGAGACTACCAGCAGATAGATGTGAGACACAGAATCAGTAAACTATCTGCCATTACCTGCTTTAAGTTACTGCTAAGTGACTTCCAAGCTAATATCCTCCTCTTTCCTGGGTTTGAGTACCATCGTTTGAAGCGACATTTGATCTATACATTACTCAGGACAAGGATCTCCAATCTTTTTGAGCCTACCGGCAATTCTGACACAGCATGGCGGGTACAGACACAAAATGGCTGCTGCAAAATGGCTGCTGCAGGAGGCGGGGCCAGCCGTACAATGGCTGCTGCCACTTCCCTTCAGTCACACGGTGAAGATCTTTGTGCTGTGCTGGCAGCTGCTGCCAAAGCAACATTTTTAAAAAAAACCTGCGAAGCCAATCAAATCTCCAATGGCCAATCAGAAGCCCTGCTGGACAAAAGCTCCACCTACCCTCACCCATTTCCTAAAAATGCTTGGCAGGTACTAGGAAAGGTGCTAGTGGGCACCATGTTGCTCATAGGCTCAACGTCGGGGACCACGACTTAGGATAAGAACCAATGGCTTTGGTTTTACAGCATTTCTGTTGACAGAAGGGTGCATCAGTTCTTGGAGGATGGAAGGATATTTGCCCCCCACCCCACCCAGTCTCACTGCCAACCTCCACTTGCCTCCTAAGGATTTTATGATGCCTCCTTGATGTGCGGGAACAAAATTTCAAGTGGCTGAGCTAGCTACAGTGGGAGGGAGAAGCAGAAAAGTCCCATCCCACTGCTTGCAGATCTCACAGGATCCAGATCAGTGACTCTCTTCTGCTAAGTGAGCAGTCTTTTCTCAGGAGTAGAACTCCTCACTCAGCAGAAGGGAGCCAGCAGCCCCAGAGTCTTGCAACATTCCCTACCTTCTATGTGTCCACATTAAAATGACGGCATTCTCCCTACCCATGATCGGTCGCTGCTTATATGAGTTTTAGAAGATCATTTGAAGTTGCATCTGTTTAGGGAATAAGAAACCACCACCACCCTTCCAAAATCCAAAAATGGACAGTTCAATTTATTTCCATACATGATGAGTTTGAAAAGTATTAATAAAGAAACAACTAAATTGACAGCGTACAATACCAAGACCAGCAAAAAAGACTTACATGTGCCATTATCATCCAGAAGTCCAAAATTCTTGCACACATTTCACATTGCACACATACAAAAATTGTGTTACCAGTAATTTCTTTAGAGGAATCTGAAAGGAGGAGGGAAGGGTAGGATTGCTCTGATCTTCCTGGCAAATTCTGACATTTGACTAAGTGCTTTTGGGGCCCTCTTGAGATCCCTTTGTATCCGCTTTGAATTTTGCATGAGAAGAAATCTGTGTAATCTCGTGGGCATGTACATGGGGGATCTCCTTGCTTGGGTTTTTTCCCCCTTTCCCCTTCCCTCAAAATATCCTCAAATATTTTGAATGAAGGAAAACCTCAGAGATAAAAACAAATTTCCCTGTACAGGCTTTAGCTGAAAGGATCGTTCTTGTGTTAAGCACCGATTCCTTTCCTGGTGTCCACCAGATGTTTTTAGAAAGTGAGCAGGGTCAAGTGGGGCTATCGCTCAGCAAGGCTTCTGATTGGCCACTTGGGATTTGACTGGCTGTGCAAGTGTTTCCCCCCCACACACAAAAAGCATTGTTTTGGCAGCAGCTGCCACCGAACCATGAAAATCTTCACTGTCTGACTGAAGGTAAGTTGTGGCAGCCATTTTGTAGCTGGCTCCACCTCCTGCAACAGCCATTTTGTGGCAGCCGTGCAGGTTGACATAGGTTAACTGGAATACATCCCTACAAGGGAAAACACACACACACACACACATGTGCCCCCCCCAAAAAAAAGTATAGGTTTTGTGATCTTTTTGTTGGATAAGACCTGGTTTCATTTGGGATGAGTCAGGTGTTGAATTGAAAGTTAGAAGAGCAGGCTTCTCTTTTTGGTAAAGAGCGCCAGTTTGGTATAGTGGTTAGGAGCGTGGACTCTAATCTGGGAGAACCAGATTTGATCCCCCCACTCCTCCACATGCAGCTGCAGATGTGACCTTGGATCAGTCACCAGTTCTTTCAGAACTGTTCTCTTACGAGCAGTTTTTGAAAGAGCTCTCTCGGCCCCACCTACCTTACAGGTTGTGGGGAGGGGAAGGGAAAGGAGATTGTAAACCACTCTGAAACCCCTTCAGGTAGTGACGGTTGGGGTATAAATCCAATCTCGTTTTCTTCTCTTCTTCTAATGTTTCCCAAGTCTGGTGATCAGCTGAGAATGTTGCCTTTGAGATGGAGGGTTGCCAGGTCCCCTCTTGCCACCAGGAGGGATGGTGGCATACGGTTGACAGACCCATGTTGGGAAAGTCCTGTAGATTTAGGGACAGTGTCCGGGGAGGACAGGGACCTCAGTGGGGTACTATGTCACAGAGTCCATCCTCCGAAGCATCCCTTTTCTCCAGGGGAACTGATCTCTGTAGCCGGGAGATGAGCTGTTATTCCAGGGGATCCCCAGGTCCCACCTGGAGGCTGACATCCCTGTATGGGATGCTAGAACAGAACTCCATCATGCCCCCAAACTCAGCTTGGAGGTTGGCAGTAGCCAAGTTGCTCCTTCAAGGCTGAAGTTCAGCTGGGAAGCAGCCAAGCTTCCTTCAATCACCGTAGTTATTTCCTAGAATTCTGCACTTGATGCTTGTCTGGGCATTGTATGTATCAATGGCTGCATACTTCCAAAGGACATGGAATTCTGGTGCAGATTAGGACAAATGTGACAAGCATTTGAGTTTCGTAACACAAATACGAGGGAACTGAATCCATATTGCAGCGCTGGACAGCTCAGATTCACACAGGTGCTTATTAAAATGAGAGTGCTTCTGAGAAATGTCACAAATCATCTCCGAACCGATCCAGTTTCTTTCAAAACCCCGCTGATGCTTCCCCTGGGGAGCAACTCCCAGCGTCCCTCCTAGTTTCATTTTGGGTGACCTCCTAGTTTCACTGTAGGGGACCTTTGGTGGCGACCTGGAATTGGGCAGAACCCTTAGGAAGTGTAAGCTTTGTTATCTGCTGTGCGCCATGGAAGCCGCAGAATCCAAAACTCTTACACGGACAGCTTCTCCTGTTTTAGTGGAACTCTTCTGCTTTCCCTTGAAAACGGTGTGACGTTTCTCAGGAGGGCATAGACCCGTACCAACTTTTGGAAAGCGGCTATGTCAGGGCAAAATCTATTGTCACTCAACGTCTCAGAGATATTGAGCTGCAAACGACTCACGCCGCAACTCCGCCGCTCTATAAATCTCTGAAACCCGAAATTTATATGACCACTCCTCAATATTTAGCTAATATCTCCAACCCAAATCATAGATGGGCTTTCTCCAGAGCCAGATTTGATGCTTTTCCATCGGCAGTTCTTTCTGGAAGATTTCAACGTATCCCAAGGCATTTGAGACTTTGTTCATGCTCCTCTGAGTCAATAGAGACCCTCCCCCATATTTTATTTTATTGCTCTTATTATGCAGAAGAAAGAGCCCTCTTAATTACACCTATATTAAGGTCACTTAGGGTCCAAGGACAACTAGCAAACCATTCTGAGGAACTTGTGCTGAAATATCTATTGGAGGACAAATCCATTGCAATATCAAGAAATGTTGCTAAATTTCTTTTTATTGCATTTGCAAAGCGCAAGCTCCTCCTTAATACTCTTTATGATGTCTCCTCTCTGTAATGTTTTGGTAACCTGGGTTTGCTTTTTTGATCCTGTATGCTGTTTGATGGGTCTTTGACCGTAATAAATAATGATGATGATGATGATCTCAGGAGGGCACTCTGAATGTGCTGTGAATTTTGCCTGAAGCAAGGTGTGGCGAAGATGGACTCTCGCGAATGCAAACTAGACGCCGATGTGATAATTTCACAGGAAATCTCTCCCCCCCCCCATCTTCCTTCTTCTGCCTCTCTGGGAGCTGATTGTCTTCAGTGGGGGATGCTTGACGAGACTCGTTGGTTGACACCCGCCTGTCCGGATGGGGGAGATGAGTCACACCACCGCCATCTAATTAGCAGTAATGGTACCCTCCATGCTTTCTGCTTGGGCCGCAACACAAGCCTGAGATGACTTGTGCACAGACCTCAGCGAGCACATTATTAAATTACACAGCCTCCTAAGCATGCACGGTTTCTCAGTGCCCCAGTTCTTCATGCTTTGGTGCATCGATTCCGCTCGCGGAAGCTGCAAGGCTTCAGCCTGAGCAGACACGACCCACTCTTGATGAGCTAATGGCGGGGTTTTAGATAACTTGCCAAGTTTTTGCACCGCTTCCCTGTCCTCAGTAAACTCCGTAGCCGGCTGACTGGATGAGAGCGCTGAAAAAAGGAAGAGTTTTGCTTGCCCTGGAGGGAGAAAAGGCCTTTTGATAGACGTTTGGCATCATTCAGGGGAATTCACACTTCAGGGCAGGAAATTACCTGCAGGACATGAGAAATGTTAAGGCATCCTGTTCACGCAACATTAATCTAGAGACAGTTGAAAACACGGCAGTGTTTTGTGTTCTGTTGGCCTTGGGACCGCCATATAAATCTCTTGGGAAGCTGCTTGCTAAACCGAATAAATATTTTCTTTAAAAAAAATTCGAATTTGCAGTTTTGTAATTATTGGTTCCTATAATAAATTGCAAAGAAGAAAGCTGACAGGAAGAAAGCAGATGGTATTGGAGGAGAGTTTTACAGATGCCAAAAAGACCAATAAGTGGGTTCTAGATCCAATCTGGCCTGAACGCTACCTAGAAGCTACAATGAAGAGACTCACACTATCATACTTTGGTCACATTCTGAGAAGACAGTAGTCACTGAGGAAATTCAGAGAAGCAGGCAAATGCAGAAAGGACCCGTGCTAAAAAATGTGAAAGGGAGCAGGAAAAGAGGAAGACCCAGCATAAAATGGGGTGATTCAATAAAGGAACCCACGGGCCTTATTTTGCAAATCCTGAGCAAGGACCATTTGGAGATCATTAATTCAATGGGTCGCCATAATAGTCAGAGGTGACTTCATGGCACTTAACACAAAGACACATAATGAATGAAAGTTTCCTCTGTATTTTTACACTGAACAATTTTTTTTCCTACCAGGACAGTCTCATTCCAAGCATAGCCTGAGGTACTTCTCATATTCCGATTTACACAAGAGTCATGCAGTTAACACTTGCTTTAGTTAACCAGTTGTAATTAATTTCATAACTCCCATCCATCGCCTCAGTGGACTTGAAGCCACCTTGGGGGATGTCTACTTTTATGTACTGTGAGGTTCAGAATGACAGGTTAGCTCAACAAAATCATCAGTGGAAACTTCTGGATCTATCTATGAAAATGTCTCTGCCAAACCAACGGGACAACTTAAAAGCACAATTCCAGCAAGCATGTGTGACTTTTTAATCATCCTAGGCCATGATCACACACAGGGGTCATTTTGTAGAAAAAGAGGTGCAGGAGCTCATTAGCATAACTCATTAGCATAACTCATTTGCATATGCCACACCCCCTGACATCACCGGAAGCGCGTCAGAAGGCAACACCCACCGCTCAGGTTCCACTGGGCTGTTTTGGATTGCGGGCTATTGGTGAGGGGGGCATGCAGATCTGTCCTCACAGAGGAGGGAGAGCTTGTACCTGAATAAAACTTGGTCTTAAAGGTGCCACTGGACTGCTTTGACCGGGAGCTCAGCAGGGGCTCTGCAACTTACCTGGCTGCTTCTTGCTCTGACTGAGGGCTGCTGCGAGCAGGGGGTGGGGCTTGTTGCATGTGCCCGCCCCCTGGGCTCTTTACTGCTGGAGTTCCGCTCCTGTGCACTCCTGCAGGAAATGACCCCTGATCACACATGCCTTTAGACCCACATAGGCATGAATGCCGGGCAGATTTAAAGGGAGTGATCAGACAGCAACACCTGGGAAGCGTCCCGTAGCCATCAGCAACCCGTGCTGCTCTGCCACAGAAGCGGAGTTAAGAGACACCGGGGGAAATCTGGTAGTAAATAGGTTGCAACGGGCCACAGACAGACTTCCCCCTGTCTGGTTGCTCAAGCGCGCCCTTATGCCATTGGGATAGTCTGATCAGGCCATCCCGACTCCGTGCTGTTGTCCCCCCCCCTTGCAGTATGTGCATCATCACAAAGTCCACAGGGAGCCCTCAGTTGTTGTTGTTCAGTCCGACTCTTCGCGACCCCATGGACCAGATCACGGCAGGCCTTCCGGTCTTCCGCCGTCCTCTGAAGTTGGCTCAACTTCATGTTCGTTGCATCTATGACACTGTCTAACCATCTCATCCTATGCCGTCCCCGTCTTCTTTGACCTTCCATCTTTCCCAGCATCAGGGTCTTCTCCAGTGAGTGCTCCCTTCTCATTGCAGAGGTGCAATTCCTCAATTTCTCGTTTAAGCACATGGGAAACAAATGGGGGGGGGGAAGAGAGACTCACCTGCAGTTGTGTCTGATCTCACACGGACGGGCTGGGCCCGCAGCTTCAAAGGGAGGTGTGATCATGCAACGGTGGGTCAAATTCCTCCGGAGGAAATAGCCTCACTTCTCCTCCGCCTTAAGTGGTGCGTGTGACCGCAACCCTGTTTTCCTTTCCTTTATTTATTTATTTTTGGGGGTATTTTTGCATCTCTGTGTGTCTGTAACCATGCCTGGAAGCAGGGCTCTTTTTGTAGAAAAAGCCCAGCAGGAACTCATTAGCATAATAGGCCACACCCAATAGCAGAAACTCATTAGCATATTGGGCCACACCCCTGACAGCACCACACATTAGCATATTAGGCCACACCCACATGTCACCAGAAGTGTGGTCATCCAGCCACACCCACCTTTTGCTTGTTATTCTGTTTACCTTGTTTGTTGTCAAGACTCAGGGCTTTTTTTGTAGCAGGAACCCCTTTGGATGTTAGGCCACACACCCCTAATGCAGCCAATCCTAATGAATTTCTGCTGTTGGGTGTGGCCTACTATGCTAATGAGTTCCTGCTGGGCGTGGCCAACTCATGAGCCAGCCAGAACTCCGTTCTTGTGTGTTCCTGCCCAAAAATAGCCCTGCCTGGAAGTAATGGTGAGCTGTGGCGACTCCTACTGGGGCATGGAGGATATTCAGAGAGGTGGCTTGAGAGCCTGCCTCTGACCTCCTGACCCTGGTGTTCTCTGGTGGTCTCCCATCCAAGTACTCACCAGGGTCAGCCCTGCTTAGCTTTTGAGATCTGACGAGACCAGGCTTGTCTGGGCTACCTAGGTCAGGGCCTTCCTTTCCTTTACTATCAGAGGTCTTGAGCCTTAAAGTAAAACCACAGTACAAATATCAACCAAAAAAAATACAGAATGATTGATAAAATTATGCCGCTACTAATACTGCAAGATTGTCACATTAATACTTAGCAGGAGAGTGTCTCGACGAGATTATCAAGGTGGGTAGCTGTGTCAGTCTGTGTGTAGCAGTAGAAAAGAGCAAGAGTCCGGTAGCACCTTAAAGACTGACACAATTTGTGCCAGGGTAGGAGGTTTCATGAGTCACTGCTCAGGAAGAAGAAATTAGCCCTGACTCACAAAAGAAGACATGAGCAGTGACTCATGGAAGCTCACCGCTCAAGAAAAAGTGACCAATGACTCATGAATAGGGCTGCCGGGTCCCGGGTGGGGGGGTGTTCGCCTGCTCAAAGGGACTCCAACCCACTGGCTCAGATCCTGCTGGTGGGGGGAACCCCACCCCAAAGTGCCCAAATCGGGCCATACTCTATGGTATCATAGAGTTTTAAAGCCGGATGCTAGAGCGCCCACCGGTGACATGCCTAGCGTGATGACATCACTTCCTGAATGTCCTGAACCGGGATCTACTCCCCCTGCTGCAACTGGTAAGCGACCTGGCCACTCTATTCATGAAAGCTCCTACCCTGCCACCATTTTTTAAGTCTTTAAGGTGCTACTGGAGATTATAATAGACAAGAATTTGGCCACAGAGCGCGTAACTGCAAGACTAATGCCGGCCAGCAAAAAGAAAATGACCTGAGGTCCAGTGGCAAAATGGTACTTTGCTGAAGAAAGGGGAAATCCAAAGTTCTTGCAATGAAGACCATCGGTCACAGAATAACGACACATGATCAGTGGTGTCAATCATTCCAGAGGCACAATGACAGAGGTGTCCAGAGAATGGCGCATTTACAAATCACCCCTTCAGTTTGGCTGTGGTCAAAGCATTCAGTCTGCCTAGGATAAATGTGCAGCAATTGCTGGGGACAGTAAGATACTTTAAATTTGGAGGGCGACTTGCCGGGTCATCCCGTTTTCAAGGTTTTCTTTGTAATTATATGGACATAATAAGCTAAGGAGGTTGTAAAAGATGCCCTACACGAGGAGCCTAGACCTTGCCTGATATCTGATTCAGTACAGAGTGCTTACAAAGGGCTCAGGAGTGAAAGCGAGCTAGTGGAGGTTGGTGAAGAGTGCAGGTAACAAAAGGGACCCAAACGATACCTCCTGTTTTTATTTGAGCCCCCCACCCCACAGACAATGTTCCCTCTAAGCTGTTGAGTCTTGTGAGCAAAAATTCCACTTTGTGAGCATTAAAGTTGTGAGTGAGCGATTTGGCTATGGCATAAATCCGTTTGCTCTGGAGCCATCCTTCCTGAGCTAAGACAAAAATGCATGAGCTGGAGGCTAAAAAAACCCTGTGAGCTAGTTCACACTAATTCAGCTTAGTGGGAACACTGCCCACAGAGGTACCAAGAACTGCCTTAAATCAATGGAGATAAGGTGAAATTTAAGTATTTCGATATAAATAAATTTGAGTGAATTCTGAAAGGATCTCGTAGGGAGAAGCTGGGTATCCAACGGTAGGCACTGCATTGCCTTCTGTGGAACACACTGTCTGGCAACTGAGGGAGATGGCGCTGGTGGTGCTGGCAGAATGTCAGCTCCAAGGAAAATCCAGAAGTGACATCATGCCTCCCTAGGAATCACTGGAAACTCTATGGTAAAACCATAGAGTTCCCAGTTATTACTAGAGAGGATTGGTGTCAGAGATGTCTCATCATTATTGACTGCATTTTTCCCCTCCTGTTAATTTTCACTCCCCCACTGCAGGGGCAGGGGCAGGAAACTGGAGCTGGGGATCCCTCATTGGGAGATCAGCAGTCCTAACTTAACAGTCATTCTTTGTCTCTGGGACTTTAAGAGAGCAAACCTAAGCCTGTTGGCTCAAGTCTTTATTGATGGGGTTTACTTCCAGGAAAGAATTCTTAGGATAGTACTGTAAGCGCTTAATTGATATTAGATCTGGCTCTATTTTTGTTTTAGGTTTTGTTACATTATTTTGCACAAATAAAAATTTATTTCCCCCAGCAGGTCTTCCCTCCCAAATTCCTGGCAGATAAGAGAGAGTATCTCCACTCCAGAAGTAATGGAAGGCTCCATACTTTCATGGCCATAAATAATATATAGTGCTGCGAACTGCTGGGGGCGGGGGAGTCTTGTCCCTTTAATGGAAGCCTAAGAAATTGCAAGTAGAAACCTTTACCTTTACTGATGTATGGAAAGAGGCAGCTGAAGCTCTCCATGGCATGGAGGGAAATAACATTTCCTGAGATTTGCTGCAGATCAAACCGGTACTAAAGGTATATCTATAGGGACCAGTTTAAAAGTTGGCAACCCAGTGGAGGTGGGAGGGCTGCCCTCAGGGAAAGGAACTGAGGCATAAAATTCATCACTGAAAAAAAATTAAACATCATCATTTTAAATCAAAATCCCCAGAATTGAAGATTTTGAATCAGTGCTGGCTCTGGAGAACTTAGTCGAGTCCGGCTAGATGGAGCGAAGCTGGATGGGGAGAGAAAGATCCGGGAAGCAGATTTCCAGGTCCCAATGTAAGAGAGGAGATTTGCCTTTGTATCATGTTTTCATATCAAAAGGGGTGTCTCTGTGTTATGGGGGAATATTAGTGTGCATCTCTCTATATTATAAAGCTAATTTGGGGTGACCACTCTCGATGCGCTCCCTCAGCCATAGGCTGAGGCAGCCACCAGTCACATCGGGGATGCTGGCCACGGTCTCTGCCACCTGCCCACAGTTAAGGCCCCGGGGCGAAGTGCCCCGTGATAGGCTAAGCCAGCTGCCACTCATGCTGGGGCACTGGCCACTGGCCGCGGTCTCTGCCGCCCACCCACAGATGACATGCCAGGGCAAACATGCCCCACAATAGGCTGAGCCAGCTGCTACTCATGCCGGGGATGCTGGCCACTGGCTGGTCTCTGCCGTACGCCCACAGATGCAGCACTGCGGGGATGTGCCCCACAATTTGAACACGCCCTGGCGGACTCTTGTCCTCACACCCAAAGAACCACCATGCAGCTTCAGTAGGCTGCGAAGTGACAACCAGCTCATGCGCTCCACCAGTGGGTGAGAGGGGTGTCACTCCCCGGGTGGCTGGTGACTGCAGAAATGCTGCTGGCCGCATGCAGGCCCTGTTCCTGCTCCTTACGGCGCCATGACCCAGCCCCGTAGGCTGTGGGAAGATAGCCAGTGGCCGCAGATGGCTAGGGCTCATTTTCTTCCCCACAACAGGCTTTCCTCCTAGTTTGCTAAAAAGTGGATTGCCATGTTTTAGAGAACAGTAGATATAAGTGCCTGAAGTGGGAGGAGGAAAAACAACAATGAACATTCAAAATTAGGCCACGCACATGAATGGATTTGGAAGGGGATCAGAAAGACTAACCAGTTCATTAGTGCCATCTAACCATGGTGACCAAAGGGAATGCCAGTGCGAGGAGGGACCTCTGAATGCCAGTGCTAGGAGGGAAAATGAGGGGAAGGCCTTGGCCTCTGTGTCCTGTTTGTTACCCTCCAGGGCAACCATTTGGCCATTGTGTGAAGCAAGACGAGATGGTCCACTGGTCTGATCCAGCAGGGATCTTCTCGTGGCCTTTATAGGCCAGACTCAATTTAGCCTGTGGTCCATTTGTATATTCACACTTTGAGAAGATTTATTTATTTTTATACAGAAGGTATATTTTGCGTTCCAGAGTCGAGATTTCTTCTCCAAGGAGCTCACAAAAGTAATTTTAAAAATTACAATGGGATATTAAACTGTAAGTGTACACATTGTACAAAGGCAAGCTGACAAAAGAGTTATTTTTGGCAGTGGGTAAAAAGTGTGTAGAATTGCCAGCAAAATTTCAGATAATGAAATCCGTAACATCTTTTGAAGCTTATTCTCAGATGAAAATAAATAAATAAATCAGAGCAATTCCAACAGAAGTCTAAAGGGTGTTGATTAAGCTATCGAGATTTCTCTGTGTGTGACTATATGAGTATGTGTGAGGCAGGAAAGAGAAAAAAGAGGAAGGATAATTTATATCAGCATATAGATATTCTAGGGGAGGCCAAGAATTGGAGGTTAGTCAACCCTGCTGTATAGGAACAATCATAAACATCAAATTAATTATTCTGTAGATACTGCAATGTGTATTTTACTGTCTTTTACCAGTATCCTGTTTATATGAATATATACAATAGTTGTGTTTACATTATGGAAAAATAGTTTGTATTGTATTTTAGTTATTTAGCTAACTCACCATAACAAGATTTCAAAATATATTCTACTAATATCTTGCATTGTCAACCAAGAAAATGTGCCGAAACTGAGGTACCGGTAGACAGAGGGAGGTACAGTGGTGGGAAGAGAATGGACCAAGTGAGGGGAAAGAGAGGTCACCAGGTGTCAGAGACCCGAGCCTTAGTCCCCCTGGGTTATTTGGTTCTGGTCCTCTGTGAGGAACCCCTAAACAACTTCCTTGAGGTTGGATGCACACAAGAAAGCCAGACCTTGTTAAAATGTATGAAGGTTTATTACATTAAAATAATTGACACTGTAGTTCTGTCTCTATAGGTTAGTAACATCAACAGCAACAACAAAAGAGAAATTAACTTTTTCATCTAACACACTGAATATCTTGGTATCAGATGGCAAATCTCTTGAAGCATAAAATCCATGCAGTAGCATAAAAGCATTCTATATGTTCCAGTCCATCATGATGAAGCATATCTAAGTGTACTAGCATGGCATTAGCGTGACTCTCTCTGGTCTATACCTTTATTATAGCTTTCTACCCTATGGCATCAGGTGGTCTCTCTGGTCCAATCAGTGATCTGAGGAACTTTCCAGAGGATGTTGGCAACTACTCCTAATGTCCCCCTCCCATCTGGTTATACGACTGAGCACAGGTTCTCACAATTGGGCCTAATTGCTACATTCCTGCATCCACCTTTGAAGGAGATAATGATGGTAGTTGCAGAAAGACTCAGATCATGAACAACTGGGAGCAGAATGGCCTTCTGATATCCATGTTAACCCTGGAGGGAAATTAGGGTACTTTGCCTCATAACAGGAAATTAAGATATAAATCAACAATTTTAAAAGGGTTCTCAGCTCTGGGTTGGGAAATACCTGGAGATTTTTTGGGGGGAGTATAGCCTGAGGAGGGTGGGTTTGGGGGAGGTGAGGGACCTGAGCCATACAGTCCAATCCTCCAAAGCAGCCATTTTCTCCAGAGAACTTATCTAGGTGACCTGGGTAATGATTGTAATCAGTGTTCCCTCTAAGCTGAGTTAGTGTGAGCTAGCTCTCAGTTTGTTAGCCTCTGGCTCACACATTTTTGACCTAGCTTGGGCTCCAGAGCAAACTAATTTATGCAGTAGCCAAATCACCTGCTCACAACTTGAATGCCGGTAGCTCAGAAAGTAGAATTTTTGCTCACAGGGCTCCAGAGCTTAGAGGGAGCACTGATTGTAATAGTGAGGGATTTCCAGATACCACCTGGAAGTTGGCAACCCTGCATTTAGATTACTTTGATTTAAATCAGTCCGTCCTGCTTTACATTATCCTTGTGTATTTTCATATTTTCCGAAAGAAAACATATTCCTCTGTTCCTTACTTAAGGACTCTTCTGGTCCTAGTTATTAGGATTTTCTCATGCACAAAAAGGATAATATTTGATTCAGCAACGTGATCGAGGTCCTGGCACTTAAGATAGCAAACGCAACTCGAGCAGGAGTCTCCGAAGGAGGGGCGGGAGCGGGGAAAGAGAGGAGAAGAGGGCCCGCTCACGCAATCCATTAAACTGCCTCGCCTGCCAAGTCAGTGTACATTAGCTAGTTTTGTAACTTCAACAAATTCCATCCAATCTTTCATTCCACTGACCTAATTTAACAAGAAGGAAATTCAATAACAACTGCTAACATTGAAGAATTATTTCCCCAGAGAAATTTAACAACACTCCGACATCGAATGGGGATGTGCAAAGAGCAAAGTGTACATGCCTATGTGACCAGGAGCACGTGTGTGTGTGTGTGTGTGTGTGTGTGTGGAGGGAGGGAGAAAGGGAGGGAGGGAGGGAGATCTGTACAGAGACTGTCTCTTACATGCAGGTATCCCAGTCTTCCAGCTGGTAAAGGGGGGGGGGATCTATGGAGAATGCACTGAACTGTACCTTTTTTTTTTTTGCTCCATGTTCTACTTCCGATTAATTCAAGATTTGCTGGGCTGAAATAGGTGAGCAACATACCCAGATACTTTCCCCTACACACACATCAAAGAATGCATATATATTAGGAATGCCAGCCTCCAGGTGGGGCCCTGGAATCCCCCAGAATAGCAGCTCATCTCCAGACTATAGAGATCAGTTCCCCTGGAGAAAACAGGTGCTTTGGAGGGTGGACTCTATGGCATTGCACCCCACAGAGGTCCCTGTCCTCCCCAGGCTCTGCCCCCAAATCTCCAGGAGATTTCCAACCTAGATCTGGCAACCCCACCCCCCCTAGCTTCCACTGGTGTTCAGGCAAGCCTAACATATCATCTGCAAGGGAAGTACTTCCCATATTCATAATCTTTGTCCCCGCATTCATAGGCTTATCCAAAGAGGCTTGTGTGCAGCTGTGTGTTGTGTGTATGTCGAAGTGCGTGAGCATCTGTCCCACTGAACAGATGGTTGGCATGGTGATGTTACGTAGGTCAGTGTTTCCCAATCTGTGGGTTGGAACCCAAAACAAAGCGTCTGCAGATGTGCTATGTATGCGACTTTTAGCCCTCCCTCCCCCACAAGCGGGTTCAGGGCAGTGTACGGCATAGCAATACAACATGTAAAAATTAATGCAACTCGAGTAACAATCTAAAACCCAACTTAAACCACATAAGAACATAAGAGAAGCCAATGTTGGATCAAGCCAATGGCCCGTCCTGTCCAGAACTCTGTCACACAGTGGTCAAAAATACCAGGTGTCATCAGGAGGTCCACCAGTGGGGCCATGATGGTGAAATGGTAAGATATAGGCCATAGGAGTTGTCACGACTCAGTAGTCACAACTCAGTTGTCACCTGACGCTGCCACCACTCTGGTTCCAGGCTCCCTTGAGAAGGCTCAGAGTACCCTCCCAAGACCTTCAGACCTCCCTTTTGGCTGAATAATAGGTGTGAGGACCAGGCAGAGTGAAACAAGGAAAAGGTTTATTTTATAGGAGGTCAAACAACAAGATGCAGAATAATAACAGTAAGTGGGTGAAAAGAAAAGAAACGCGTCTAAATATATACTGTCCTTAGCTCACTATTTCAAGTGACACTAGACTACTCACCCTTCCCTGGATGAGGGTTTCTTCCTTGCAGCAGCCTTCCTTCTGGCTCTGCCCTCTGGGAAGAAGAACAGCTTCTGCTCTGGCACCAGCCCTTTTATTCCCCAGCCCTCTTCTTCCCTATTGGTCAATTTTGGCTCCAAAACCTCCCAGGGGCTTTTGGGATTTGTAGGCCCAGCCTCACCTACTGATAGCCAGGCTCCCTGGGCCTAGTAGGCCTCTGGTGGCACAGCCCAGATCATGACAGGAGTATAACTGTGTGTGACACCAGGAGGGCATTAAGATAATAATTGGGCCTAGTCCCCATCCAATAATATAAGTTGGTATACTAGTCCACGTAGCTGGATTTGGAAGGGGGTTGTAGGGTAGGGGAGGCCAGATATGGTGAGGCACCCGCTGCCTCAACCAAAGTCCTGGTGGAACAGCTCCATTTTACAGACCCTGAAGAACTGGGTGAGGCCAGCCAAATTGGTCGCAGGCCAGTCCTCCATAATGGTCAGCCCTGCCCTCTCCATTGCTCTCTTTCGTATCTTGGAAGCCAAGATCTGACCCCGGGAACAGGATCTTCTGAGTCATACATTAGCTGGGTTTTTTTTCTTCACCACAGATGCATGTTGATCAAGTAAAACGTGTCCTGATGGTAACTAGAGTGAGAGAAAATCTTAGGGGAGGTTAGAGGGAGTAATGGAGAACGAGAGGGTGGGCAAAGGGTGGAATGTAACCTCCATATGCAAAGGCTGTGTATGTCAGGATGCATAAGAACATATGAGAAGCCATATTGGATCAGGCCAGTGGCCCATCTAGTCCAACACTCCGTGTCACATGGTGGCCAAAACCCAGGTGCCATCAGGAGGTCCACCAGCAGGGCCAGAACTCCAGGAACCCCCCCCTGTATAGGTTTTTGCCCCTCAAGCCAGTCTAGAGATGAGGGGAAGGAACCCTGTACCTTTTGCAGTACATTAAACAACAACCCACAGAGGCAGGCTACCCTCTCTGGTTTCAGAACATATATGCCACCAGAATCTCTACAGTAGTCTATAATCCCCTCCAGCTCAGAGCAGAGATTCAAATCTCTCAGCTGGCATCATGGACTTAACACCTTAGCAACTCTTCCCAGAGATGCACAATATTTTAACCTCCAATAGTAGCGTATGTGGTCAGCGTTTAGGTTACAGGATTTTAGGCTTAGAATTCAGGTACAACATCAGAGACCATTTAGAAACAAAGATAATGTTTTATTCAGTACAGAACATTGCAATTAGACTATAAAAGATTGCAAAACAATGGCCTAAAGCGATTTGCCTTAACTACACAGTAAAAGATACATATTTACCAAGTTGAGGAATATCCAAACAGTCCAAGGGATTTTGAAGGCAAAATCCATCTTTGTTCAACCATGTGGTCCAATTCACAAAGCCAGTCCTTTGTCTCTTCAAAGGACAGCATTTCCAGGTGCAATAAACAAGCACAGAGCAGGAACAGAACAGAGAGAGAGTCTCTCCCATAGGGAATGACCAGTTATAGGCCAATTCCAGTCACAAATTAGCCCTGGCCAGGAGCCAATTGCGAGTGGGAATGGGGTGTGTCCATTGTTGGTTGCCATAGCTGCAACACAGGAATGGCTAGGAGTTTGGAGGCCCCTCCTGCAGTCAGGTAACCCCAAACTCCAGCTACTTCATCGGCTACGTGACTTCTTGCATGTGCAGCTAGTGGGGTGCCTCACAGTCTAGCTTCTAGCATGGAAGTGTGAAGAATGTGGGTTTATGGCATGGCCATGGAGGCCATGTGGCCCACCATTTGGCTGGTAACAGGAAATAAGGCACAGCCTGTTATCAAAAGACAGAACAGGAGAAGGCATGAGGCTTTTAGAAATCAATATTTCTATACCCCCCCACTGTTGTACCCCAGGCACCAAGAATACAGAATATCATTGCCCCAGACAGAATGTTTCATTTATACCTTGTGGCTCATAGCTACTCATGGACCTCTGCTCCATATGTTTATCCGATTCCCTAACACCATTTGCTTGGGATTCATAATGGGGGGCAGCTGCACCCTTTGTGTGATATTTCTTGGTTTGTCAAAAACATCTGGTTGGACACTATAGAAAATGGAATGTTGAACTGGATGGGTGCCAAGGTTGTAAAAAAAAAAAAACAACCTTGGGCCATGCCTGGATGGGCCACCATACCAAGTGTATTTGGACCTGTGGGTTGCCATACTGAAAAGGGTCGTGGACCACTGATGGTGGTAATTGTCTGTAGACAAATGAAAGGGAGAGGGAGCCTAGAATCAGTTCCATCCTCCAAAAGGGCTGTGGGGAGAGATCATTTTTTTTCCCCCAGTGATGTACACATAGGGTTGGATCCAGCTAACATTTTTTGCTCAATCTTGGGCTCATTTCCCTCCTTGTTGCAGCCCCCCATGTCACTTGTTCATGCAAGTCCTATCATGGTTCCAAGAATGGGCTTTTTGGTTGTCAAAGGGGTCCCCTCCCATTTTCAACAGTAGCAAAGGTGGTTGGAGCCAATCTGACATGCAAATACAGTATCCATTAACCCTGAGTACCAGATGCACTTTCCCCCCTGGAAGTATGGCCATACGTAGACGTCTGTTGCGCACATAGTTTGCCGCTGCTGAAAAAGTTCATACATATGGATGTTGTCTGGCTTTATGTTAAAGAATAAGTTTGGGAGACTTTGGCTGTGGCCAGATGTGCCATTTGGCACCGAGGGGAAGCAAGCCTATTTCCCCTAGCTGAAGCTGATATGGCGTTGCACGATCACACATCCTTTGTAGCTGCGGGCTCAGCACACCACTGCCCAATCAGACAGCATGTTTGGCCAAGTGGTTGTTTTTTCCCCTCTTCTTGTTTCCCATGCATGTAAATGAGGAATCGCACCTCCACACTGAGGGTTCCCCATGGTGTATGAGGTTATGCGCATACTGCTAAGCAAGTAAAAAAAAGGGCACCAAGTCAGGATGGAATGAGCAGACCATCCTGATGGCTTGAGAGCGTGCTTGAGCAATCAGACAGGGGAAAGTCCGTCCATAGCCTGTAGGCAAGCACAAGGACCGGACTTTCCCCAGTGTCTTTTCACTTCCGTGGTGGGGCAGTACCGGGTGCTGATGGCTGCAGGATATTTCCCCGATGTTGCTGTCTAATCGGGCCCTTAGATCCATCAGGCATTCTTAGCTGAGTCAGATCTAAAGGAACACAGCCTTTGGTATTTTGGTAGAAAGCATACGGATGGCATCTATAGTGAACTGTGGATATTTTGTGAAGCGTATTACATATTACACTGTCATTGTAATCAGGGGTCATTTCCTGTGGGCGCGCTCAGGAATGGAGCTCTGGCAGTAAGGCGCTCAGGGGGCGGGCACATGCAACAAGCCCCGCCCCCTGCTCCCAGCAGCCTTCAGTCGGGCTACGAGGAGCAAGAAGCAGCCAGGTAAGTTGCAGAGCCCTCCCCCCCGGCCCGCCTTCAGGTACAAGCTCTCCCTCCTCTGTGAGGGCAGATCTGCACGTTCCGCCCCCCAATCCAAAACAGTCCAGTGGAATCTGAGCAGTGGGTGTTGCCTTCTGGCACGCTTCCGGTGATGTCAGGGGGTGGGGCATATGCAAATAAGTTATGCTAATGAGTTATGCTAATGAGCTCCTGCACCTCTTTTTCTACAAAATGACCCCTGATTGTAATCAATGCAGAATTGCACTCTTCTGAATCCACTGAAGTCAGTGGGTTTCGGATGTAACTCTGCTTAGAACTGCATTGTGCAAGATGCTTGACAGTAAGGGGTAATTGGTATAGTGACTGGGGGGAGGGCCGCCATAACAATGGGACACACTTTAATCACGTTTACACCAAAGGCTTCTTGACATCAATCCCGTACATATTTAAAGCTTATTATAGTGAAGATATTATTCGGATAAGATAGTGCCTAAGTTGTAACCACCATCAGGACTCCCCCCCCCTCCTCCTGCACGTATGTGGATAAAGCTGATTCCCCTGGTTTCTTATTAAGTAACTGACTTCAGCAGAAACAAAACAAGTCATTATTGGCATGTAATCTTGGATTCCAATCTGTGTCATTCAAGCTGTTATCTTCATTATATACACTGTACCAAAACGTGCTTGGATAGAAGATAATCAATTGCCTTAAAATTACACGTTTCACAGAGTGATAAATAATTTGCAATTTGCTGTTAAGCTTAATGACTCTTTTATGAGTTCTGATCTATGCAAACATGGATGCTTTTTTCCACCTGTTTTCACATGGGTATACGTTTAGGTGATGCAATTCAGATGAGTTAGTTAGTCAATGTAAGAGTGAAGCAAGGATTAAACAGAATGGTAACCATGATTTGATTAAAATCATTTATACTCTATTTTTCTCCCAATCCATGGGACTGAACGTGGTTTATATCATTCAAGCCTGCACAAATCCCATTCTCCAACACAGCCACCCCCAAAAAACCCCAATACAAATAGCAAGAGAGCAAGCCATTTGCTACACATCACAACAACATCATAAAAATACTTGGCATTTTTATAGTGCTGTAGATCATTGAAAACACTCTTTGTCCCAGTGATCCTTACAACAATCTTGTAAGGTAGATCAATATTACCTTACCTAATTATAGATGAGGATGGGGGGAGGCTGAGGAGGGGGTTGCCTTCTATCACATTGTGCATTTATGGTAGGGCCAAGCCGTGGTGGCTCAAGTGGTTAAGACACTGAACTGCAGGCTGTGGAAGGTCGGTAGTTCAGCAGTTTGAGACCCGAGTGTGCCACATGATGGAGTGAGCTCCCGTCTCTAGTTCTAGCTCCTGCCAACCTAGTAGCTCGAAAGCAAGAAATTGCAAGTAGATAAATAGGTAACACTTCAGTGGGAAGGTAACAGCTTTCCGTGAATCCTGGTGCTTAGTCATGCCAGCCACATGACCATGGAAATGTCTTTGGACAGCGCTGCCTCTTCACCTTTGAAACGGAGATAAGCACCGCAACCCTAGAGTCAGATTTGACTGGCTTTCGATCAAGGGAAACTTTACTTTTACCTTTACCAAGGTTTGAACCAGGGATTTGCCAATCTGTAGCTTATTCTCTTAGTACACAAATGTGGAAATCTGGAAAGAAATCTCCAGTTACCTGCATGGAAATTACTTGGAGGATTGGGTGATGAGTCTAGATGGCTGTGAGTGGCACCTGATAAGGCTGTCAATCTCAGAATTGTTCTGGCATAATAAGAGGTACTTTGGGAGATCAGACCATTGGTCCATCTTGCCCAACATCCATTTCATGCAGAGGCTGAACCTGGAGGAATCACAAACAGAGCATACAGGCCTCCACTGGATGTTGCCCTCTAGCCCTTGTATCCAGAGGTCTACTGCTTCCAAACATAGAGGTTCCTTTTAGTCATCATGGCTAATAGCCATTGATGGGCCCTCTGTGCTAATGGCCATGTCTATATCTCCTGGCATTGACTTCTACAGTTGAATTTAATCATTGAGGGAAACAGTTTTTTCCTTTTATTCGCTCTGAAACTATTATCCACCACTTCCATGCAAGTTCTAGTATTATGAGTGAAGTAGAATAAGTTCTCTTTGCACTGGAATGACCCATAATACTTAGATATAAAACTAATCCAACTAGGATGGACATGAACCAGAAAAAAATTAAATTTGTGTCAGTTTGTGGTTTGTGTCTAAGCACGAACCAAACCATGAAATGAACTGGGAGGCTTTGCGAACCCCATTGAAAGAGACTGCATAAGAAAGGCCCCCCCAAAAAAAAACAGCTGAGCAGGTGGGAGTGCCTGCTCCCCCCACTCAGCTATTTCGGGCTGTCTTCAAAGGGGCTGCACAAAAGTCATACAGCTCAAAACAGCTGAGCTCCTCAGGTTTTTTTGGCAGCTTTTGGGGGAACAGAAAATGGGTTTTAAGGGACTCAGAGTCCCTTTAAACCCATGTTTTCTGCTCTATCCACAAACTTCCATGAGCTGCTTTAAAAGTTCATGGAAATCCATGACTGTGGTACAGACACCATGAACAGAGCAAAGTTCATGACAGATTTTGTTTTGTGGTTCAGTTTGTGTCCATCTCTAAATCCAACAGTGCAGTCCAGAGTTGGGAGCGGTCATATTGTTTATATGTTAGGTAGCTGGACCAAATGATCTATTAAAAAGAAGAACTGTGCTAGGTTGATGAGCACCTTTGAAATTGACTCAAGTGTCTTACTGCCTTAGTGCTTAATCCTCCATTTTATCTGCAAAGTGTCACGTTACAACCAGACAGTGAGATTTAAGGGTTTGGCAAGAACGCTGAACACAAAGGCGTAAAACAGATAAACTATTAGAATCTCAAATAGGGTTTAATAATGAAAACATACACTCATTTGAGCAATAATATCTAATTAATATTCTGACCCACAGTAACTACAGGTCGTGGCTTCACACTTAAAATTGCAGACTGTTTCTGCTCTTTGTTAATTCCTTAAAAAAAAAAATCTACGGAACGTGGGCATGAAGTTGCTAAGGGCTCATGGTTCATTGCTAGACTACTCTGTTTCTTATCGAAAGAAATCTTCTACGAAGTAACATTATTAATGGGTGTTCTCCCTCTCCAGTTCAGAATGGGATGATTTAGATTGGATTTCTCTAAAAGATATCCCATGGGTGCCCCAGATTAACCCATACTGGGACTGGCCCAGTACCAAATTGGCAAAGCCTCGCGACCCCTACGTATCCCATAGGATAGAATCAAGTCTAAATGGTTTTCCAACATGTGCTCTTCCAGTCTTCCACTCTCACATATTTACTGAAAGAAGGCAGGGGCGGGTAGAGAAGGTGTGCAAGGATTGCTGGTAGGTGGGGTTGCCAGCCCCCATGTCCGAGTGGCCCCTGGCTTTGGAGGGCCTCCCAGGGGTGCGTGGAATGCCCCAAGCCCTTCCCCCAAGAATCACCACCCGTTCATCCACCCAGATTTAAAGGGCTTCAGCTGATCAACAAGGACCACGTGGCCCACCGATCAGCTAGAGAGCCCTTTAAATCTAGCTGGGGGGAGGGGGCAGTCATGGGCTGCTCACTCGGCTCACAAAAAAAGAACCTTTAAAGGGTCTTTTTGTGAGCAGGGTGGGGGATGTGGCTCTCAAGGCTGATTCCCCCAGGTGGTCGTGTTTGGGGGTGGGGCTTGGGGCATCCCACACACCCCTGGAACGCCCTCCAAACCCCCCACCGGAGCAAGGAGGGGACCAGGCAACCCTGCTGGTAGGGTTGCCAACCTCCAGGTGGGGCCTGGGCATCTCCTATTACTACTATCGATTTCCAGACTACAGAGATCAGTTCCCCTGGAGAAAATGGATGCTTTGGAGGGTGGACTCTATGGCATTGCATCCCTCTGAGGTCCCCGTCCTCAAAGCCCACCTCCCCCAGGTTGCTGTCAGGTTCAACAGCATGCAAATCTCCACACACGTTTCCAGGGAATCGTTATGCTTTATTAGACTACAGGTCCATTGTCATGGTCTGCAGGTATATTGTTAGGAATGACAATGGGGCGGATGCATCACTACATATAACAGGATGCTGCAATTGGCTAAGCAAATGAAATTCAAGCGAATGGGGGAGGAATTCTCCCGGTGGGAGGTTACATAATGAACGGGAGAGTCTCCGTCCTTCATGAGAGCATAAATATTCACACCAGCAGTGGAACGCAAGCCCTCCCTCCTCCTCAAGGTTAGTCAGATAACTCAGTCTGGCAGCACCAGTTCGCACAGTCTCATGAGCGCCTCCCTATCGCTGTTTACAGCAAGCGAGCAGAGCAAGCGAGCAAGCATGTGCAGTCGTGCCACAGTCAGGAAAGGACAAATACAAGTGAAACATGGCAGCTAGCTGACATCCTGCCCCCTCAAAAATAAATCAACCCCCTCCCGGAGCGGCTGGGAGACCTCCCGGTTTCTCCGGGAAATGGCCGTGGAATTTACGCAAAAGCTCAGGGGCCCGAACATCCTTCCCCTCCACCCATTCTCGATGCTGGGGACCCCAATGCACCCATTCCACCAGATAATACAATTGTTCACGCTTCATTTTAGAGTCCAGAATCTTTGAGATCTCGTAATGTTCTTCACCCTCCACCAGGATGGTGGGGGGGGGGATCATTGGATGGATATGCTTTAGATTCTTAGGCAAGTCCAATTGTACTGTCACCTCATTAATCAACCTTACCACTTTAAACGGACCAATGGCAACCCAAATTGCTGACATACCGACTGACAACCAGAAGCTCTGTTAAGGCCTTCTTAGTGGGGGAACCGAAACAAAATAAATTTAACATAACGTTGGAGTTTGGAGGGAGTCTGGAGGAATCAGAAATTGATAAGTGGAGTAGGCTTGTGAACTCTTGTGCCTGAACACTTTTTGTGGATTGAACTTCTTTGTCTGAATGCCATTTACGGATTACACGGCATAATCCAATTACAGCCATCATCATTGCATAGTGGTTGAAAGACCTAGTTCTGGTTCATTTTGATCATCTGACATGGGGCAATTAGCAAAGGTTTAATCAGTCAGTTGAGCAGGTAACATTGACTTTAAAGAGCTAATTAGCATGATGATCTAAGTTGCCAACCACGACACTGAACAGGAGCTTACAAATTAGAATTCAAAGGGGATCATGTCCAAGTAATTAATGAATGAACAAGATGTTTGAAGTTCAGGTGCTGACCCTAAGCAGGGTTTGTGTTCAACGTGTTTAATGTTAACATCAAGGTGGATAACAAGAACCATATTAAAGTATAGACACCTTCATATTTGTATATTCCAGATGAAGGGGGCTGTGGTGGCTCAAGTGGTTAATGCAATTGGCTAAGCAAGTGAAATCCAAGTGTGTGTATGGGAATTCTCCCGGCGGCAGGTTACATAATGAACGGGAGAGTCTCCGTCCTTCATGAGAGCATAAATATTCACACCAGCAGTGGAACGCAAGCCCTCCCTCCTCCTCAAGGTTAGTCAGATAACTCAGTCTGGCAGCACCAGTTCGCACAGTCTCATGAGCGCCTCCCTATCGCTGTTTACAGCAAGCGAGCAGAGCAAGCGAGCCACCATGCGACGTCGCGCCACAGGCAGGAAAGGACAAATACGAATGAAACATGGCAGCTAGCTTACAACACAAAAATAAATCAACCCCCTCCTGGAGCGGCTGGGAGACCACCCGGTTTCTCTGGGAAATGGCCATGGAATTTACGCAAAAGGTCAGGGGCCTGAACATCCTTCCCCTCCACCCATTCTCAATGCTGGGGACCCCAATGCACCCATTCCAACAGATAATACAATTGTCCACACTTCATTTTAGAGTCCAGAATGTTTGAGATCTCGTAATGTTCTTCACCCTCCACCAGGATGGAGGGGGGGGGAATCATTGGATGGATATGCTTTAGATTCTTAGGCAAGTTTAATTGTACTGTCACCTCATTAATCAACCTTACCACTTTAAAAGGACCGATGGCAACCCTAATTGCTGGCATACAGACTGACAACCAGAAGCTCTGCTAAGGCCTTCCTAGTGGGGGAACCGGAACAAAATAAATTTAACATTACGTTGGAGTTTGGAGGGAGTCCGGAGGAATCAGAAATTGATAGGTGGAGCAGGCTTGTGAACTCTTGTGCCTGAACACTTTTTGTGGATTGAACTTCTTTGTCTGAATGCCATTTACGGATTACACGGCATAATCCAATTACAGCCATCATCATTGCATAGTGGTTGAAAGACCTAGTTCTGGTTCATTTTGATCATCTGACATGGGGCAATTAGCAAAGGTTTAATCAGTCAGTTGAGCAGGTAACATTGACTTTAAAGAGCTAATTAGCATGATGATCTAAGTTGCCAACCACGACACTGAACAGGAGCTTACAAATTAGAATTCAAAGGGGATCATGTCCAAGTAATTAATGAATGAACAAGATGTTTGAAGTTCAGGTGCTGACCCTAAGCAGGGTTTGTGTTCAACGTGTTTAATGTTAACATCAAGGTGGATAACAAGAACCATATTAAAGTATAGACACCTTCATATTTGTATATTCCAGATGAAGGGGGCTGTGGTGGCTCAAGTGGTTAAGACGCTGAACTGTGGACTGGAAGGTCGGTAGTTCAGCAGTTCGAGACCAGAGTGTTGCATGATGGAGTGAGCTCCCATCTCTGGTCCCAGCTCCTGCCAACCTAGAAGTTCGAAAGCAAGAAATTGCAAGTAGATAAATAGGTACAACTTCGGTGGGAAGGTAACAGCGTTCCGTGCGCCTCTGCGTTCAGTCATGCCAGCCACATGAGCAGGGAAATGTCTTTGGAGAGCGCTGGCTCTTCGGCTTGGAAAAGGAGATGAGCGCCACATCCCAATAGTCGGATTCGACTGGCTTTCGAGCAAGGGAAACCTTTACCTATATTTCAGATAGTTCTCTTTAAAGAAATGATTTATTTTAAATTTTATCTTACCAGATCTTAAGTAATCAGCATTTAAAATATCTGTATTAAAGGCGGGAGCTGGTCCATGGGGTCGCGAAGAGTCGGACTCGACTGTGCGACTGAACAACAACAAAAAAATTAAAGGTCTGACCCAATGCAATAGAGCCGGTCTGTAATTAGGTAATTTGGTCATAACTGAGAGCAGGGATTCCCAACATAGTACCCGTGGACACTACGGCACACCGACACCTTTCCTCGTGCCTGCCAAGTATTTTTAGAAAGTGGTGAGGCTTTTGCCCAGCAAGGCTCCTGACTGACTTGATGGGCTGTGTGCATTTTTAAAAGCATGGCCTTAGCAGCAGCTGCTACCACAGTGCACAGATTTTCCCTGCATGACTGAACATAAGCAGTGGCAGACATTTTTTGGCTAGCTCCACCTCCCGTGGCTTGAGGTTGGGGACCTTTCCAGAGATCATTGTTTGTAACCGTTGTAGCATCTGGTGTTATTTAACTTGAGACAGAGCAGATGGATATTCCAACTTGGATAGAAAGGTCCCGATTAATGCTCCCTCTAAGCTGTGGAGTCTTGTGAACAAAAATTCTACTTTGTGAGCTACTGGCATTAAAGATCTGAGCAAGCGATTTGGCTAGTGCATAAGTCAGTGTGCTCTGGAGCCATCCTGCCTGAGCTAAGACAAAAATGTGTCAGCCAGAGGCTAAAAAAACTGTGAGCTAGCTCACACTAACTCAGCTTAGAGGGACACTGGTCCTGATCACACCTTGCAGTGTTACCCAAAGTAGACAGTCTCCAATTAAGTTGGGGAAATTAGCTAAAGGAGACAGAGTGAGAGGGGGGTAATTGGGATCTCCACCAATGTTTACCAGGATTTTTCCCCTTTAAGAGAACTCTCTAATAAACCAGGCAGATGTTCAACCAGAAAGGTTTTTATTAAGAAGAAAAAGAAAAAGAATGTACACAAAAAACACATTCACACAAGGGCTAACTAAGAGAAACCCAGAGAGGAAAGTTTTTGAGGGAAGGGTGATAATTACTGGTCCTGAAGAGGTCCGTACGAAGCAGGAAGTGAGAGAGGAGAGCCCACAGATAAGTGGGTGTGTGCAGAGGATCCAAGAACACACACACACACTCTGAGGGGTGGCAGGGTGCCATAGTTATAGGGCAAAATGTACACTTAGGCAAGAATGATGTGCTTGCCAGAAAACAATGACTTAATGGGGTCATTTCCTGCAGGAGCGCACAGGAGTGGAGCTCTGTCAGTAAAGAGCCCAGGGGGCGGGCACATGCAAAAAGCCCCACCCCCTGGTCCCAGCAGTCCTCAGAGCAAGAAGCAGCCAGGTAAGTTGCAGAGCTCCCCCCCGGCCCCCCGGTCCAAAACAGTCCAGTGGCACCTTTAAGACCAAGGTTTATTCAGGTACAAGCTCTCCTTCCTCTGCGAGGACAGATCTGCACGTTCCCCCCCACCCCCCAATAGCTAGCAATCCAAAAGAGTCCAGTGGAGCCGGTGTGTGTTGCCTTCTGACACACTTCCGGTGATGTCAGGGGGTGTGGCATATGCAAATAAGTTATGCTAATGAGTTATGCTAATGAGCTCCTGCACCTCTTTTTCTACGAAATGACCCCTGGGTAGACCAAATAGGTATGAGGGGCTTGACGGTGCCACAAGTACCAGACGGGAAGGGCAATCAAGAAGGTGAAAAGATTTAAGCACTGATTAATTGCCATTTAATCAAGGGGTAATGGGTACGGGGAAGTGATGCTGGGGTGATGATGGGATTATACTGAGTGAATCAATAGGGCCTGGGCAACCCATGGTTCTAAAGTCATACATCTCTCCGGGGCCAGGAGGAGGTAGTAGCCAGCCAGCTGCTCTTGACTTGCATCTTCCCAGGCTCATGCCTGGCTGGCATCCATCTTGGTCCATTTTGACCCAAGCAGTGCCCTGCACTAAGACATTAGGGTGATTTCTGCATCTATAAGTGATAAACCGCCCCTCTGCGACTGCTAACAACAGTAACTCGGGTGCTTTGCATCCAGACATGCAGAGTGCCTGTAGACTGGTCTGAACGTGTTTTTATTTATTTGTTTATTTGTGATCATCTATATACCCCTTTTTCAATGCAGGTATTCTCAAAGCATGTGACACAAAAAAGAGATATTGGTTAAAACGTCAAAGCTGGCAACACAGGAGAGCAAAGCACAGTCCATGAACTTGCGGGGTCCACAATGCTTCCTTGCTGTCTCCCCTCTATAGATGGCCTCAGTAAGGATTATTAGATGACATAATGCAGTATACACTATAGTATTAAAAAAAAGCAAATCTGGGCCCTGTAACCATCCTGCTGCTAGGAAACACTGAAGGCAGTAGGCAAAAGGGAAGACCCAACTTGAGATGTCTTGACACAAAAAAAGGAAGCCACGGCCTTCAATTTGCAAGACCTGAGCAAGGTGGTTAATAGGGATGGGCATGGACCGGCTGACGAAATAAAGTTCATCATGAATTTTGCCAGTTTGTGGGTTGTGAAGCAGTGTTCACCAACTAAAGAACTGCCATGAAATTCTATGAACTTTGATGCCGTTTGTGGTGGTGTTTCGCTCTTCATGAAAAATAGACAAGTGGCAGGGAGCTCAGCTTTTTAGAAACCCCTGCTTTCTGCTCTCCACAAAAACCCATGGAGAGCAGGGTTTTAGACTTCAAGTGGCTCACGAACCAATACAAACTGGTTTGGTTCAGGAACTGGCATATCAGTTTGTGGTTTGGTTCATGGTTCAGCCACAAACTGAACCACAAAAATGTGGTTTGTTTCCATCCTTGGTTATTAATGATAGGACATTTTGGAAGTTATTAATTCATAGTGTTGCTATAAGACAGAAGCAAGCTGATGGCCCTTAACACACACAAACAGCCTTCCTACATGAGAAATCACTAAAAAGGGGTTCCCCCCACCCAAGCCCCTTGGAGGAAGAAAAGGGGTGTGCCATGAAGAATATCTTCAGTAGAGGGGCTGCACCGCTTAATAGTAGACAACAGATCCGGCTCCCTTCATACTGTGTTTAAAGAGATCAGGGGTAGCAGGAGAGGTCTGGGAAACTGTATTTACAGTACTGGAAGTAACTGTATTTACAGTACTCACAGTAAAGCCGTTCCGTGTGTTCATTGATGATGTCTATCTGAATGCATATCTTCATCTCTGTGAGATTCCCGATGTAACAGGGAAAACTATGTGCAGAAGTGTACTTCCATGCCAGTTTGGTGTAGTGGTTAAAAGCGTGGACTCTAATCTGGGAGAACCGGGTTTGATTCCCCACTCCTCCACTTGCACCTGGCTGGATGACCTTGGGCCGTAGCTCTGATAAGAGCTGTCCTTGAAAAAGAGCCATTTCTGTCAGAGCCCTCTCAGCCCCACCTACCTCACAGGGTGTCTGCTGTGGGGAGGGGAAGGGAAATGAGTTTGTAAGCCGCTCTGAGACACCTTTGGGTAGTGAAGGGCGGGGTATAAACCCAATCTCT
>NW_015167643.1:120771-120980 GCF_001447785.1 Gekko japonicus
AGGAGATGTGTTTTTAAAGGGCCAAGGCTGATGGTGCAGAATCAAGTAAAAATATATATTTTGTTACACAATTAAACCTCTAAACTCTCCCTACATGTTTCGCCAATATGCATTGTCAGGGGCATCAGAAAGAGTTCACTGTTTCTGAAGAACTACTGCAAGATGAACAGATTCTCCTGATGAAGCCTGTTGGTGAAACATGTTGGGAA
>NW_015167643.1:121249-121506 GCF_001447785.1 Gekko japonicus
ATATATATATATATATATAACCTGATTTTGCACCATCAGCCTGGGACCTCTTTTTTATCTCCTGGTTGGACTGGGACCGCTATCCATATATGCGTTTCCTATTAATCATCCTCATTCTGAGTCAGATCCTTGATTCACCAAGCTCAGAATAGTCTAGTCGGATTTGCTGTGGCTGCTACATAGGAAGAAGAAGAAGAAGAAGAAGAAGAAGAAGAAGAAGAAGAAGAAGAAGAAGCAGAAGAAGAAGAAGAAGAAGA
>NW_015167643.1:121534-128971 GCF_001447785.1 Gekko japonicus
ATTGGATTTATATCCCACCCTTCACTCGGAGTCTCAGAGCGGCTTACAAACTCCTTTCCCTTCCCCTCCCCACAACGGACACCCTGGGAGGTAGGCGGGGCTGAGAGAGCTCTTGACAGAAACTGCTCTTTTTCAAGAAGAAGAAGAAGAGATTGGATTTCTACCCGGCCCTTCACTACCCAAAGGTGTCTCAGAGCGGCTTACAAACTCCTTTCCCTTCCCCTCCCCACAACAGGCACCCTGTGAGGTAGGGGGGGCTGAGAGAGCTCTGACAGAAACTGCTCTTTTTCAGGAACAGCTCTTATCAGAACTATGGCTTGCCCAAGGTAATTTACCCAGGTGCAAGTGGAGGAGTGGGGAATCAAACCCGGTTCTCCCAGATTAGAGTCCACGCACTTAACCACTACACCAAACTGGCTCTTCCCCAAGCCCTGTTGTTTACCAAAGATCCTGAAACTGGAGATCATTTCAATCGAGGTTTGATATTCACATTTTATGGCATGCATAGATTGGGTCTGGGGGTCCCCATCCTCTTTCAGATATGAGTTGAGGGTTCTGCTGAATCCCCTTGGATGGGGTGCCTGATTCAGATCATGGAGAACAGCTTGTGTGGAGAAAGGTCTTCAGCCTCTCTCCCCACACACACCATTTTCCCAACCCCAAACAGCTGCAGGGTGTTCTATTTGTTCTATTTTGTTTGTTGGGAAAACCCACATGTATTCCGGGGAATCCATGGGTTCCCCTCCAAAGCATACAGCTGGGATATTTCAGAATGGGGAAATGGCATAAGGAAGGGGGGGGATTAGAGTCCCTTTTCTCTATGTCCCTGTCTGAATTGGTCACCACACCCATGGGAGCTTAGGAGAAGCCACGACTCATTTTGGACCGTGTTATCTGGCATATGGTGGGGACCCCAGTTTCAAGTTGTGTATTCTGTAAAGTGTGAATGGGATTCCATGGGGCAAGCACGTTTCACCGCCAACATTTCCCGGAGTGTGGTTAGATCAAGACGGGTAGCCGTGTTAGTCTCTCTGTAGCAGCAGAAAAGAACAAGAGTCCAGCAGTACCTTAAAGACTAGCACAATTTGTAGCAGGGTTGGAGCTTTCGTGAGTCAGCTGAAGAAGTGAGCCAAGACTCATGGAAGCTGATACTCTGCCCCAAATTCTGTTCGCCTCTGAGGTGTTATTGGACTCTTGCTCATTCCCTGTAGTAGTTATTCATACAGGTGAGAGCCCGTTGTTGCGCTGCCATTTTAAACCAACTATGGCCCCGGTGTTGGATCCCCAGGCATTCGAAATAACTCCACGTTTGATTCAAAGCAAGGTTTATTTCAAAGCGATGGTTCAAGCAGGAACAAGGACATTGTTAGGAATGACTACCAATACACACATGTAACATAATAAAGGGATTTGAACCAGGTTAGGGCCAATGAGCCCAGTTCCCGCTGGCGGGAATAGAACTTGGAAATGTGCGCCCATTTCATGGGAACGTAACAGTTCAGTACAATCAACACAGGTTCAGTTCACAGGGTAGATACCCATAACAAGCTGAGCTAAGCACCGACTCCCACCACCAGCTGCATGACCTTGGCCAGTTCCGCAAAGTACAAAGAAGCATAATGAAGCTACAGGAACTTGGGGGGGGGGGAAGAGCACAAGACGTGTTAAGCAGGTAACACCAGATACAATGGCAGCTAGCTGACACCCGGTCACATGGAAGGTTTTGAGCTGGAAGAGGGACGGATCGGGGGCGCAGCAAACGGGCGCAATCTCACCACAACATCTGGAAAGCGGCACGCACCCATCCCCGATCCATCCCTAACCCCAGGAAACCCGCTGCAAAAAAGAACCGCCTACAGAGGAGGACTTATCTCCAGCACCGCAACAAGTGCAGATGTGGGATCGCCGCCGCACCCATTGTATCAATCTCGGCTCCCTGCCGAACTGCGCATGCGCACACATGCGCAGTTCAGCTGCCGCGCTCTTCTTTCTGTGGCTTAGGTCTAACTGTTCTTCCATTTTAAACTGACTCTCCCAGTTTACAGCAGGTCTGGTGGAAGAACTGTGCATCTCGGGAACTTTGCCCATCCTCCCCCCCCGCCCCCGTGTGGCAGGGACCTTTGATTCAATGCCGTTTTAGTTACAAATACAGATAAGGTCTAACTGTTCTTCCATTTTATACTGACTCTCCCAGCTTACAGCAGGTCTGGCGGAAGAACTGTGCATCTCGGGAACTTTCTCTATTAGAAAGTTTGCTTCTTGTCATGTTGTATTTCTTCCGATACATGTGATGTCCTCTTTTGCCATTTAAATCACCCAGGGGGGAGCTGGGGTTCCACTGTTTCTGTGGTTTTGAAAACTGTCTTTGCCATTAGCCTTTAAGTGCCCTTTGGTAATAAGATTAATAAAACACTGGGTTTCTTGTAAGTCAAATCAGGTGGAAAACTTTTCAAGTACAGGCCGTGGTATTTAATATGTAAGTGCTAGTAGTATGAATCCATGGGTCTCCTTTGATGAATGTTCTCAGAAATCTTCAATTCGGAAGGAAGGGGGTGATTCTATGGGGAGACGAGTGTTTATCTGCACAACTCATTCCCCCCCCCCCCCCGGGGTTTTTTCATGTTCCACTAAGCTGCTGAATGCATTTTGTGAACTTCTGATTAGGTGGCAGTTCCTAGATAACCTTTATAGTTGCCACATCAGCTGTTTGGGTTTTTTTAAACCTTTATAGTTGCCACATCAGCTGTTTTTTTAATGCTCGGGAGGGAAATAACTAATTTGCTGCAAGATTTTGCAGCTACACCACCAAGGATGCTGTGAAATCTGATGCCGACAAAAAAACAAGTTTTTTTTTTCTCTCCCGGTTGCAATTATAGATGTGTACATATGTTTACACACTGTTTTCTCTTCTTGGCGTTTAAGGTTTCAGAGATGCATAGACGAAAGGTGAGCTGTCGCAAAGCACTTGGATGTGTGCGCCGCTGAAGCGGGACCGAGAGCATATTCTACGGCAAAGAGCGTTATCAACCCTGCATTGGAGAAGACAATCAGAAGTTAAGAACTATGGTAATACAACAGGTTCCACTGCTAGTGCTGCTTTGGGTGTGCCTGTTGCACCCCTGTTTGACAGCAATGGTGTTCACCAGGACTACGGACCACCAGCCAAAGAACTTTATCACCCGTGGAGTAGGGAATGATGGGAAAGCACTGCACCGCCAGAAACGTGGCTGGATGTGGAACCAGTTTTTCTTGCTGGAGGAATATACCGGCTCAGATTACCAATATGTAGGCAAGGTACGTCTTCTGGTATTATGCCAGTTTTTATCCCAATGTATTGCAATGACTTAATGCTAGAAAATGGTCTGGGGGGGGAATGTTTGTTATGCATGTATTAAAAAAAACCCCTCCAAATGCATTGAAGGTAGAAGTACTCCATTCAAATGTGAATGCTGAAGTGAGAACCAAATACTAATGTGTACTTCTGTCTTTGCGGATGCCAGCGCCATGTTTCCTTTGAGTTCAGAATAGGAAAGTTCTTTCTGAAACCTCTTTGGTTATAACATCTTCTCTCTGTAGTGCTTGTATTAATTGTACACATGACTCTGGAACATAAAACTTCCTCTGCCTTCTAGGTCTTGACCATGTCACCATGGGGGAGAGTGACACTCGCCAACAAATGTGGTGGGAAAGGATTTTTAGTATTAAACAACAGAGGGATTGTTGATTTCATGAACGAAAGAGCCTTACGGTCTTATCAAAGCACAGATAAGGAAAGGCCAACTTTTTCTCTGGGGAAGTGATGCTCTGTATTCTTGGTGCTTGGGGGGGCAATAGTGGAAGGGTTTCTGGTGTTCTGGCCCTGCTGGTGGACCTCCTGATGGCACCTGGGTTTTGGCCACTGTGTGACAGGCTGTTGGACTGGAAGGGCTGTTGGCCTGATCCAACATGGCTTCCCTTATGTTCTTACATTCTCAATTCACTGCATCTGGCTTGAGCCTGTTGGATCTCCATCCTAACTCTAAGGATGAACCCCGTAGGTTCCCAGTACACAAGCAGCCAAACCTTTTTTTAAAAATCAAGTTTTATTTAATATCTTTCAGAACAAAAGGTTTAATCTACAGGTAACACAATACTCTAAAATCACGCAGCAAGGAAGACTAGCTTAACTATCTAACATGTTTCCAAGACCTTTGTTAGATGGCACACATCTTAAGTTCAAGAGTCAAAGGCTTATGCGTTCTCTATGTTGCTGCCTGTTGCAATGTGAGCAAACCATAGTCCAGGCCTTTAGGCCATCAGAATCCAAGATAGCCTCCTTTCTGTAGGCTCTTAATTCAAATATAGATAGATAGATAGATGATAGATAGATAGATAGATAGATAGATAGATAGATAGATAGATAGATAGATAGATAGATATAGGCCAAGAAGCATCAGGTGATGATGTTACCCAATCAGGACAGTTCTTGCTGGAACCCTCTAGAAAGTTACCTCATCACTCCTGGCTCCTCCTTCCCTTCCTATGGGCCACCGGTTCTCGTGAAAAGCTAATTACCACAGTTCCAGCTTTGGCCTTGGAGATGATAAGGGCTATGTAGGCAGAGAGACCCAATCAGCAACACCTGCAAGATGGAAGAACCCTTTTACTATTCACATTAACCCATGAGAGGAATCAGGGTTGCTTTCAACAGAACTTGCTTCAACTCCCCCTTCGTACATTTAAGTGTGTGTAGGGTTGAAGCCTTGGTGGGATATCTAAGTACCACAAAATGATGGGGCGGTACATAGCTGCTTTGGTGTCTTGCCAGCAGTAGTAAAAAATAATTCTTACCCTCGAAGAAAATAACTGTAAAACCCCACATTCAAACACAGAAAAGAAAGCATCCAACGAAGCTCATGGGCAGTAGGTTCAGGACGGACAAAAGGAAATACTACTTTACACAGAGAGCAATTGAAATGTGGAATTCGCTATCAGAGGATGTTGTGACGGCCACAGGAATAAAGATTTTGAAAAGGGGATTAAGATAGATTCATGGAGGATCCGTCTATCAATCACTACAAGCCATGGTGACTGAGGGGAACCTTCACATTCAGAGGCACTAATCCTCTAAATCCCAGCACCACGAGGCTTCGACTTCTATGCCCTGTTGTTGGACATTCAGAGGACCGGGTTGGTCACTGTGTGGGACAGGATGCTAAACTAGATGGACCATTGGTCTCATCCAGCAGGGCTCTAATTATGTTCTTATGAAATAAAACGCACACACGCCGTATTTACATATCAAAACACCCCACTAGGGCTCTTCTTATGTTCTTATGAAATAAAACACATACACACCGTATTTACATATCAAAACACCACACTAGGGACTGAACCTGGGACCTTTGGCATGAAAAGCAGAGGCCCCGCCACTGACCCATGTCCATCTCAAATCAAAGTGGTCATCAAACGAGAGTAACGATCTGCCTCCCTTCCTCAGCGCAGTCTCTGTTGTGGACGTTACTTGTTCAGCTGACATCTAGATTTGAGAACACTTTCACGCATTCCGCCTGGCTGAAGCTCACTTGGAAGGATGTCCGGTTCAGTGTTCCCTCTAAGCAGGGCTCTTTTTGTAGAAAATTGTTGGCTTCTTCCAACGGCCTTGAGTGTCAAATTCTCCAGTGCCCTGGAGCAGGTCTCTCAGTCGGCTGCTTCCTTCGGCAGGCCACGTCGTGTCGGCTGCATCTTCGGCTATGTCCAACCGGCTCCGCCGTGCCGCGCCGACCACATCATCACGCCTCTCATGGCTCCGACTCTTTCGACGCTGTGCTCGCTGGTCATCCAAGTCGTTCACCACCATTCTGCCACACCGCCGATGCCGCCAGTTTTCCCGCTGCATCTCCACGAGGAGATGCAGTATCAAACTAGAGTAACGATCTGCCTCCCTTCCTCAGAGCAGTCTCTGTTGTGGACGTTACTTGTTCAGTTGACATCTAGATCTGAGAACACTTTCACGCATTCCGCCTGGCTGAAGCTCACTTGGAAGGATGTCCGGTTCAGTGTTCCCTCTAAGCTGTGGGACTGAGCAACCAGTCATTAACACAGGAAGCCCCCTGCACAACGCCAATCTGGAGCCGCACAGGATCTTGCACTGTCCTGCTGGGTGTGGCCAACTTGGGAGCCAGCCGGAACTCCGTTCCTGTGCGTTCCTGCCCATAAAAAGCCCTGCCTCTAATCTGTGGGACTGAGCAACCGGTCATTAACACAGGAAGCCCCCTGCACAACGGCAATCTGGAGCCGCACAGGATCTTGCACTGCCCATTGCCATTTTAAGGTTACAGCAGTTATATTCTACTCAAAATGTGAACTGCTTCACTCAGTATGGGGGAGGAATAGAGGGAACATTGGTTGCGATCCATGGGCCACTTCCAAGTAAGTGTGTTTTGTCCTGGGATGCTCGGTCGCAGAATGCCATCAATGGCAGGGACTTATTCACACAGAGCTTTCCCAGTGTGGGGTGCTCAGCACCAACAGCTCATTTGGAGGCATTCAGAGAGAGCCAGAAGGCTTTGTGCTCATGTGCAAATTCCCTAATAGGGTTTATTCATGCAGATTGAAAATCTGGCATTTGAAAGAGAAGATCTCTCCTTCTTTCAGCAGTTCCCCTCCATTACTAATTGCCACGGTATTCCTGCGTCTATGAATAAATAGCAGAAGGAACCAAAAAAAAAGAAGTTTACTATAAGCCCTAGTAGATTCTGGCTCCAAAAAACCCATTTAATTTATGCCACATTTCCCTGACTGAATACCCACATTACTTTCTGTTGCCTTGCTCGAGAGCAGATTCTCAGCTCAAATAACCTCATGTAATGAAATGTTACATGCCACATTACATATGTTTGATTAATTCAGATAGACTAAACACAATAGAAAAATCATTTTGGCCTTTTCTACTAAGGAAGTTTATGACAAAAATCAATTTATTGAGCACTCCCGATGCACATACAAGCTCTGACAGTGGTGAAGTCAGATCCCCCCCCCTTCATACATTTGGTATTTATAAACATGGGGGGAAGGAGTTCTATATAAAGATCTGGATCTATAATTCTTAATTTCAGTGGAATGCAAGTTCAGACCACTGCTACCTTCTTTGTTCACAGAGTAGGGAAGAGTGAATGTTCCCTAGTTTGCTTTGTATCTGCCTGTCTATCTGTCTTCTATCTATCCAGCGCTCCCTCTAAGCTGTGGAGCCTTGTGAGCAAAAATTCCACTTTGTGAGCTACTGGCATTAAAGTTATGAGCGAGCGATTTTAGAACTGAGTAAATTAGTTTGCCCTGGAGCCCTCCTTTCTGAGCTGAGACAAAAATGTGTGTGCTGGAGGCTTAGAGGGAACACTGCATCTATCCATCCATCCATCCATCCATCCATCCATCCATCCATCCATATCTCTCTCTCTC
>NW_015167643.1:129394-145316 GCF_001447785.1 Gekko japonicus
GGGGGGGGGAGTTTGAGGTGTGGAATGGACTGAAGTCCAATCAGCTTCCATATGCAAAAGACCAGGTTGTCGCAGCAGTTGTGGTGTGGGCGGGACCCAGGCTTTGCCTTCTGATTGGTGGCGATATATGCTGAGGAGCAGTGCCATCAGCCATACACTAAGGGAGTGCATTTTAGAATTAGAACTTTGGCACCCACTATTCAATTATATATAAGGACAGATTCTCACCAGCTCCAGCTCCCAAGAAGGCCAGATCACGTGTTGGACATGCAAAGCTGCCTTATACTGACTCAGAGCACTGGTCTAGCAAGATCAGTATTGCCCACTCAGATTGGCAGCACTTCTCCAGGGTCCCAGGCAAAGGTCTTTCACATCACCTCCTACCTGAGGTTGACAAGCCTAGTACAAACACATTATTTAACAGCGTAGATCTAAAAAAAAAAATTGGGGGAGTAAACACCACTGAATAGACCTGAGTAGGATTCTGAATAGACCAGTTTAATGCTCCCTCTAAGCTGTGGAGTCTTGTGAGCAAAAAGTCTGCTTTGTGAGCTACTGGCATTAATGTTATGAGCGAGCGATGTGGCTACTGCATAAATTGGTTTGCTCGGGAGCCCTCACAAAAATGTGTGAGCCAGAGGCTAACTCACAAAAATGCGTGAGCCAGAGGCTAAAAAACTGTGAGCTAGCTCACACTAACTCAGCTTAGAGGGAACGCCATGCTGATTTAGGAATGCATAAAAGACTGGACAGTGTCTTCTATATTTTACAGGGAAATGGAGTGAAAGGAAGCATGAAAACCTGCTGCAGATGTTCCGTTCAATTCATGGGGACCAAGAGCCTACCAGATGTATGCACCGAGAGCATAAGATGTGAGGTTGTTGGTTCCTGTGAATTGATAGGGATGCCAGCCTCCAGGTGGGACCTGGGGAACTCCTGGGATTACAGTTTATTTCCAGAATATGGAGATCAGTTCCCCTGGAGGAAATGGATGCTTTGGAGGGTGGACTCTGTGGCATGGTACCCCACTGAGGTCCCCGTCCTCCCCAGGCTCCGCCCCCAACTCCCCAGGAGTTTCCCAACCTGGATCCAGCAGCCCAACCCCCTCTTCCCCCACGGGTGGCACCTGGCAACCCTAGTGGGCAAAATCTGCAGGAAGGTGCTTATACATCTCTCACCCCCAATATGTGTGGCTGGTGGGCTCCCAGTTCATGGGAATGGAGGAGTATTATGGTAGAAAGACAAGGAGTCTAGAGTTGCCAGGTCCCCCCGGCCACCGGCAGGGGAAGGGGGCATGGCATTGCCAGATCCATTTTGGGAAATGCCTGAAGATTTGGAGGTGGAGCCTGGGGAGGTCAGGAGGTCAGGACGGGTGGGGTACAATGCCATAGAGTCCCCCCTCCAAAGCATCTATTTTCTCCTAGGGGTCTAGGGTTGCCAGGTCCCCCCTGGCCACTGGTAGGGGGTGGGAGGTAGGGTTGCCAGATCCAGGTTGGGAAGCTCCTGGAGTTTTGGGGGTGGAGCCCAGGGAGGACAGGGACCACAGTGAAGTACAATGCCATAGAGTCCACCGTCCAATGCAACCATTTTCTCTAGGGCAACTGATCTGTGCAGCCTGGAAATGAGCTGCAATTCCTGGGGACCCCTAAGAGAATCACTGAGTCCTATAATCTGACTTCCATGTATGCAAGGGAGAAGCAAGGTGATGTAAGAACTTTCAAAATCCAAGCGAGCCGGTCTGCACCTCCTTTATGCAACTTGAGTCTCGGTGGCTTTTGGAAAAGGGGCCCAATCGACCGAAGGATCCTTGAGTGCAGTTCCACCAGACGTAAACTGCAGAAGTTTGCAAGTGGATACACATTCTGTATACTATTTAAGTGCTTGAACTGGTTTCCCCTCCATGGAATGTACTGGAGGGGAAATGATTTTTAAAAAATCAGAGATAATGAGGTGCTGGTGCTCAAGGAAGAAAGCTGAGTATTTCTCAGTCATTAACACTCAAGAAACATGGCAGTGGGTAGTGGCAAAATTCTCGAGGACAGCTGTTGCTGGTTGCTAAGTGGAAGTCAGTGTTAATAATCAACAATTCCGATTAACACCTCCAAGCTGAGAGCTAAACTAACTTCTTCAGCCATCACTTTGGCCCCATTCTCAGCTTCCTTAAAATATATATTGAAAACAAAACAAAACTCTGTTGGAAGTGGGTTTGTTTTGAACAATAATGAGGAACAACCAATACAGTTGTTTCTTTATTTCTTCTTTATTTCTTTATTTCTTAATAACTCCTTAATTTCATATGTTAGTTTTCTTTGGGGATGCTTATCAAATGTTCCTCATCAAGATTTCTCCTCACGGTTTGGCGTTGTGAATTACCTCCTCCACTAGGGTGGGGGAGCGGAGCAACTCTTGATCTAGCTAAGGCAGTAGTTTTCAAACTTTTTTGAAGTGGGACTAAAGTTGCCAGATCCCCCCGGTGGAGGCTGGGGTCCCCCACTAACAGGCCCCACCTCCCTCCCTGAAGAAGAGGGAGATCCAGCCAACATGCAGTGATATGTCTATGTCACTGTCCATGTGACCCGGAAGTGACATTATCATATCTAGGATGTCGGGGTGATGCTCTGGTATTTGGGCAAAAACTATGGTAGAACCCAAATTTACCATAAGAGTTTTTGCTCAAATGCCAGAGTGTCACCCTGATGTCCCGGATGTGATGATGTAATTTCCAGGGGCGATGCTCTGGTACTTGGGCAAAAACTATGGTAGAAGCCAAATTTACCATAGAGTTTTTGCTCAAATACCAGAGTGTCACCCTAATGTCCTGGATGTGATTATGTCATTTCCAGGTCATGTGCGTAGTGACGTAGACAACTCGCTGTACGTCGGATGGGCCTCTCTGCTGCTCCCAGTAAGTCCCCCTCTCCCCCACCGATTGCCAGGAGGGACCTGGCAACCGTATGTGGGACCTACTTCTAAACTTAATTCTTTTCGGTCTTATTTCAGTGCCGCAGGCTGCTGGCAGTTCAAGCCCATCAGGGAATGTGCATCGTCTGTACACACGAATTGCTAGGTGTCAGCTGATGAGCTTATGGGGATGGATGGAGGTTAGGGTTGCCAGGTCCCCCCTGGCCACAGGTGGGGGTAGGGTTGCCAGCTCCAAGCAGGGAAACTCCTGGTGATTTGGGGGTGGAGCTTAGGGAAGCTAGTGACCTCATTGGGGTACAATGCCATAGAGTCCACCCTTCAAAGCATCCATTTTCTCTTAGGGGCCTAGGATTGACGGGTCCCCCTGGCCACTGGCAGGGGGTGGGAGGTAAAGTTGCGAGATCCAGGTTGGGAAACTCACGGAGGCTGGGGAGGACAACGCCATAGAGTCCAACCTCCAAAGCATCCATTTTCTCCAGGGGAACTGATTTCTGTCACCTGGACATGAACTGTCTAAGTCCAATAGCACCTGAGAGACCAACAAGATTTTGGGAGGTATAAGCACTTGAGAGTCAAGGGTCCCTTCGTCAGAGGTTTGACTCTCGAAATCTTATACTCAAAAAAATCTTGATGGTCTCTAAAGTGCTTCTGTACTCGTATCAAGCGATTAGTGATCAGTTTTCCTGCTCCACAGTTTTATAAGATGGGCCCATGGGAGGACATCTTTTTGGAGATTAAATAAATGAAAGGGGAGCATTCATGAAGTGACAACGTGTGTATAAAAGGACCTGAATGTAACAATGGTTAAAAAGTGAAGATCAGAGGATCTGTTTCTGGGTAGGGTGTTGATACCAGCCAGGAGGCATTTTATTTTAAGAAGGTATTTATTGTCCAGCTTTCTTTCTAAATCGGTGTAGGGTTGCCAAGTCGTTTTCGAGCCCCAGCGGGGGACTCCCGTCCAGCGTCTGGAGCACACACGTGCCGCACACACGTCACCCAGAAGTTACGTGACGCCGCCGGGCACGCTGGGGGTGGGGCCACAACCATCCGAGGGAGAACCATAGAGTTTTCCCTCGGATGACCATGGCCCCGCCCCCAGCGTGCCCGGCGTCATCACGTCACTTCCGGGTGACGTGCACATCGGGGTGGAGTTCCCCCCGTGACCCGATCCGCCGGCAGCGGGGAACGGTCCTCTAGGGACTTGGCAAGCCTAAATCGGTGAGATTCTTCTTTTTTGGGTAGAATATTTAGGAATAAAACAATGTTAACTGGAGCGCTGTTAACAGAAAAAAAAGTTTGAGTTCTGTAGTACCTTGAAGACCAACAGTTTTTAGTTAAGGTAGAAGCTTTCATGTTCATGTGCCCTTCTTCAGATACACTGAAATGGAAGATGCCAGTCCATACATATAGGAGGGTGAGCAGTAAATTATCATACAGCATGTTTGACGGATGTTGATCTTAAGTGTGCCCGGACCTGAACGTTTTTCTGCTGCTTCAGGCCAACACGGCTACCCACCTGAACCTATCTTCACGGAGTGTTTGTAAAATAGAGAAATAGGATGTTTATATGTGATGTAGAATTAAAACCTTTTAAGGGGTGGTATAATGAAGACATCTCGAAGGACAGAAGAACAAACTGATGTATGAAGAAAAGATTTTAGATGCATCGTCTTCTGGAGTAACACAGGTCAAATTAAAAAGCGCGGAATGGTTAAAATAAGGTATTCATAGGTTCAGCCGCAAAGTAATTCCTTTCTTTTTAAATGAAAATCGATATATAAATATGCGTCACCAGCTAATGAAAACTATGATGAATATGTAGCGTATATACATGTAGGAGGTATATTGGATTTTATTATTGGACTATAACTTTTATGGCAATATCTGTCACTGGATGAGGATGAAGGGGTAAAAAAACCCCCCACATTCTGAGAATACATAGCTGACGTAACAGATATATTCTGTTCATAATCCTGAAATCACTTACCCAGAAATGCTCCATGATGATGTGATGCCAGAATAGGTGGCGTGAGGATTGCTGCATACAATGTTAATGTTGTTTTTCAGGCTTAAACAAATAAGGACTCCCAGATTTTCCACACACAATGTGAGGGACTCATTGACTTAGAGCAGGGGTTCCCAACATGGTTGGCATGCCATTCCCCCACTGTGGGTGGGGGTTTGCCCACATCAGGGGCCCCCAGTCTGCTGGCGAGTGGGGATAACCTCGCCCCCAAAGTGCTGGTGCAATGACGTCACCTGGAAGTGATGTCATCATGCTAGGCATGTTGCTGGGAGGGACACTCTAGCACTCAGCCAAAAAAACCTCTATGGTACCATAGACTTTCTGGCCGAATGCTAGAGCGCCCCCCAGCGACGTGCCTAGCCTGATGACATCAATTCCAGGTAATGTCACTGTGGCGCGCGCACATGGTTTGCACACCAGAAGATCCAGGAAGGGAAGCTCTGTCCTCCTGCCAGGAGAAGGTAGGGACCTGGAAACCCTACAACATGGTGCCTTTGGGTGCCACCGCAACACCTTCCTTGGCTTGGTACTTCCCAAGTGTTTTTTTTAGAAAGTGGGTGGGATCAAGTGGGGCTTTTTCTTGGCCAGGCTGCAGATTGGCTGAGCAGACTTTTTTTTAAAAAAAGAGTTTCTTTGGCAGCAGCTGCCACCACAGCACAAGGTTCTCCACTGTGTGACTGAAGGTCAGCGATGGCAGCCATTTTGTGGCTTTGCCCACCGTACTGTGTCAAAATTTCAAAATTGCCCACAGCCTCAAAAATGTCGGGGACCCCTGTGGGTCATCCTTTCTCATCCATAAGAGGACTGTGTTTTCACACCAATCTAATGGTCCGGGCCAATCTGGAGGGGTGGAGGGAATCCAGTTTAGACCTTTGTTAATTTGGGGGAGATTTGATAAGTTTCACCACTTTTTATGTGCCTCATACCTCGTCAATTTCTTTCTCTCTCTTTTTTATGCCTCGAGGCCCCGGAAGCTGAAAGGGGCCTTCTGGACCTCTGAGAAGGTGTTCCAGTGGTATCGTTGGAGGCCAAACACTGATAATACAGTAGCTGATATCCGTGCTTCTCAAAACTATAACTCTGAACAAGAGTAAACCTAAACAATTCCAGCTAAATTTTGACTGAAAATGGAATACCTACTATAAAAAGGAAGGGGGGTGGGAAGTCGACTCCTTAACACTGTTTTGAGAAAACTGACATATATCAGGGCTTGTTTTGTAGAAAAAGCCCACCAGGAACTCATTAGCATAATAGGCCACACCCAACATCAGAAACACATTAGCATATTAGGCCACACCCCTGACAGATCAGCTCATTAGCATATGAGGCCACACCCCACGTTACCAGAAGTGTGGTCATCCAGCCACACCAACCTTTTTATTCCTATTCTGTTCACCTTGTTTGTGGTTAAAACCCAGGGCTTCTTTTTTGTAGCAGGAACTCCTTTGCATGTTAGGCCACAGACCCCTAATGTAGCCAATCCTAATGAGTTTCTGCTGTTGGGTGTGGCCTATTATGCTAATGAGTTCCTGCTGGACATGGCCAACTCGGGAGCCAGCCGGAACTCCGTGCCTCTTTGCCCCCCTTTCCTTCTTGCACTTAAAGACATTTTGTTCATGACACTCATGTAAGACATTTCTGTGCCAGCCAAGTTCTATGGAGTTAGGGAGGCCTCTCAGGAGTATAGTTACATAAAGCAAACTAGTCTTGCCGTAGAGTCGTTTTGAAATACAAGAGTGAGCGGGAGAGATGGAGAAAGCGTCGTGCGCTTCTGGCATGCTTATGCGTTGTGACAAGTGTAAAAGCGGAAACAGATTAACGGAACTTGCATTTTCTCTTGAAAAATACAAACCTGTGTATGTTCTGTGTGTAAAGTGCCACCAAGTCATCGCTGACTGACGGTGTCCCCAGCAAGGGGCTTTCAAGGCAAGCGAGAAGCAGAAACACGCAAAGGGCAAAGCTTCCATTAGGGAGGGCTGGCTTGAGACCAACGCTCCCTCTAAGCTGTGGAGTCCCATGAGCAAAAATTCTACTTTGTGAGCTACTGGCATTAAAGTGGTGAGCGAGCCATTTGGCTGCTGCATCATTTAGTTTGCCTCTGGAGCCCTCCTTCCTGAGCTAAGACAAAAAGGTGTGAGCTGGAGGCTAAGAAACTGTGAGCTAGCTCACGTTAGCTCAGCTTAGAGGGAACACTGCTTGAGACTCACTTTCAGAAGCAGCATGACCTACTTTTGGGTCCCAAACCACAGGCTGGGAAATACTGAGGTACAGAAAAGAGTTAAAAAGATCATTTGTCAGGATTTCAATGAAAACAAATGAAACCTTGGTTTCACGAACCAACCATATTAAGGTCCCGGTCACACGGGCTGGAAAATGTGTGGGGGGAAGCGTGGCTGTTTGCTCTGGAGCAAAGTAACGCATGGCAGGCCGATTACATGTCCCGCGGAGGTCCCGTGGGTATGCCGTTAGGTGCCGATCACACGGCTATCCTGCAGCGTGGCAAAGAAGCAGCGTAGCGCAATCACACTGGCAATCGCTAGGCGCCGCGTCCGTGGCAAACAGGAATTTTTTTCCCCTCACCACAGTGTGCGCATGTCCCGGTGGGCATTTGTGCACATCCTGCGGAGACTTTAACAAAAAACAACAACATCCAGTTTGTGACGGGACATGGGCGGGCGCCGAATGCCACGGGATTCCAGTGGAAACATGATCAGACGCCCACCCTTGCCCCGCGTTTTCTGGAAAGTAGCACATCGTATGTACTAGTTTTTTACTCCGTGGCAAGAAGCAACGGGTTAGCCACAGTGCACTACGCTTCCCAGATGTTGCGGTGTGATCGCGCCCAGAAAATCCGCCTATCATCCATATCTTTAGTGGGGCAAATGCTCCGTGTGAACGGGACCTAAGATAATCTATGGTTTTGTACACTGTCTGAGCAGAGCCTTTCAGCCCATGGTGGAGAAGCTATAGCTGCAATAAGCTCAAACAGTAATTTGGATGCATTCCCGATCGCCTGACTTGCCTTTTGCTCCCAGCAGCTTCAACATAACTTGGGTTTGTTCAATATTACTGTAATTAATGTAAAACTCCCAAGGACTAAACTTGTTAGATGGAAAGCAAAATAGTTTACAACACGATTCAGGTAATCATCATCACCACCACAATAATAATAGTTTTGTTCAAGACACTCATGTTTGGTGTGGTGGTTAAGAGAGGCAGACTCTAATCTGGAGAACCGGGTTTGATTCTACAGTCCTCCACGTGCAGCTGTTGGGTGACCTTGGGTCAGTTATAGTTCTCTCGGAGCTGTTCTCTCAAGAGCAGTTATCTGAGAGCTCTTTCAGCCACACCTACCTGCAGGGCTTTTTTTGTAGAAAAAGCCCAGCAGGAACTCATTAGCATAACACGCCACGCCCAACAACAGGAACTCATTAGCATATTAGGCCACACCCCATGCCTACCCTTGGCTTGCCTGGGTGCCCCGTGGCTGCGGGAAGCCTGGGCAAGCCGGCCCTTCGACAGGCTGGGGAAGGCACGGGGAAGCATGTAAATGCCTCCCCAAGCCTTCCAGGCCCCCCCTGGCCCGCCCCCCCTTGGAGTCACTGAGGGTCGCTCTCCAGGCCTTTCCTCTGTGGCCACGCACTCAGAGGTTTTGGCTGTAGTTGGCGTGGCCAACTCTGAAGCCAGCCAGAACTCCATTCCTATGCGTTCCTGCCCCAAAATCTGTGTTGCTAGATCAAAACAAATACTCAGTCTCCAGATTAGTTAAGATGAACTAGAAAGTCTCAAATACTAGCTATGAACAGAAAAACATAAGAGGCCTGCTGGTTCAGACCAATGATTCTTTGTCCAGCCTTCTGTCTCACACAGTGGCCAACCAGGTCTGCTGGAGGTCCATCAACAGGGCACAGAGGCTGAGGAGTCCCCCTGATGTTGCCTCCTGGCTCTGGGATTCAAAGGATTAATGCCTCTGAACGTGGAGGTTCCCTTTTGTCACCATGGCTATTAACCACTGGTAGACCTATTGTCAGCAAGCTGCCAAAAGTTTTTTTTTCTCTTCTCTCCTCTGTATTCGCTTGACTGCTTTCACTTTCCCATGTATGCCTATTGATGTGCTTAATTGCCTAGCTGCAGGAATGTCCGTATCTCTCAAGGCCACAGGTGGTTGCTGCCGAGTAGTTGCTTGGGTGATCTCATGATCCACTCCATGAGAAGCAAATATGTTATGATTATCTAGAAGCGTTTGTTCCCAGGCCCAAAGGCGCACGCGGGAAGTCCCACAATTGGGCCTCAGGTTTTTGAATATACTATAACCTATTATGCTCAATGCTCTCTCCTCATTCTGAACAGTGATCCTATTCATGCTTCAAATAAAGTAAAACCTTTCTTGCAAAGTCTGTACTTCGTTGATGCTGTGGAAGTCTGACACCTATCCTCCGTGAAACCATGTATCCCCATTTCAAAGCTTTCTATGCTTGTGGCCATCACTACATCCCCGGCAGTTTCCTCTTTATCCTGCTGTTCCTCCAAGGAGCTTGGGACGTGATACATTATTTTCCATTTTATCCTCATTTACATGCTGATCATGGCAGACTCCAGTGAAACCCCCAGTTTATACTCTCAAGGCATACCCTCTCTCTTCATCATCCTACTTTTAACTTTAGACGACTGTTCATTAGAGAGCGCCACTTGGCCTTTCTTTTGATCCAGATCATTTATGCGCTCACATGGGGTGATGCCTTGTTGGAGAACGGGAGGATTTGGCCTGATTTTAGTTGAAAATGGGGTATGTTCGTTTTTTATTGCACACGCCAGCGAGATGTATTTCTAAATATTTTAAGAAAGGCCGATATGACGCTTGCATATGTGAAAACTGTGACTTCTTTGGAACAATAGTGAGGCATCTGATGTAATAGACTGTAAGTCTGCGTTGGACGGCTTCAAAAGGGAATTAGATAAGCATATGGAGCAGAGGTCCATCAGTGGCTATCACTCTGGGGCAAGTGATGCTCTGTCTTCTTGGTGCTTGGGGGGGGTCAACAGTGGGAGGGCTTCTAATGTCCTGGCCCCACTGGTGGACCTCCTGATGGCACTGGTATTTCTGGCCACTGTGTGACACAGAGTGTTGGACTGGATGGGCCTTTGGCCTGATCCAACATTGGCGTCTCTTATGTTCTTATGCGTTCCTTAAATACAAGTGTATTTTATTTATTATTTCACCTTTATCCCACCCTTCTTGCTAGGAGCTCAGGACATTCCATCGCAACGACTCTGTAAGGTAGGTTAGGAAGAGAGAGAATTCTTAGCCCAGGATCAGCCAGTGAGCTTCAATGCAGAATGGGAGCTAGAATCTGGGTTTCCCGAGTCCCTTTAGACTCCCTGACCATTTTCAAACTAGGCGTGTGTTAATATGTTGTCAAAGGCTTTCATGGCCATAGTTCATTAGCTGCTGTAGATTTTCTGGGTTGTGTGGCCGTGGTCTTGGCATTGTAGGACCTAACGTTTCGCCAGCTACTAGCGAAACGTCAGGTCCTATAGTGCCACCACTACGGCCATACAACCCAGACAATCTACAGCAGCTAGGAGTGTGCTGTCATTTCCTGATGACCCGGTAAGATAGCTGATATTTAGGGTATTGGGCTAGGTCAGCAATATCTTACACCAGTGCTGTCTCTCCGACACAGCAACCGAATCTGATGGTATCATTCCCTGTAGTGTTGGTATTTGAAGGTGGGATCAGGGAGATTGCAGAAGCGAAAGAGCAAGGAGCGTTCCTCAGCTGGGGGCTATTCATTTCTCTTGGAAGACCTGGCCTCTGAACTGTTGAAAACAGGCCTGAACCCACAGAAAAAGAATCACCCTTTTAAATTTAATGGGTGGGTGCTCTGACTCCCTCTTTGACTCCTCAGCACCTGCGAGGCTTGGATGCCCCACGGAGTCAAGCCTCACGGTAGCTGGGGGGCTCGCCAGCTGACTCAGCAGCCTGCCCATGATTTCGCCAGTGTCAGGATGGGCTCTTCCACCTCCGGTGGAATGAGACAGGAAGGCCTGGGATGCTCTGGAGGTTTTGGAAGGGCACAGTGGCCTGCAGAGCCACTCAGAGCCAGTTTGGTGTAGTGGTTGAGTGCGCGGACTCTAATCTGGGAGAACCGGGTTTGATTCCCCACTCCTCCACTTGCACCTGGCTGGATGACCTTGGGCAAGCCATAACTCTGGCAGAGCTGCTCTTGAAAAAGAGCAGTTTCTCTCAGAGCTCTCTCAGCTCCACCTCCCTCACAGGGTGTCTGTGGTGGGGAGGGGAAGGGAAAGGAGTTTGTAAGCCGCTCTGAGACAACTTTGGGTAGTGAAGGGCAGGGTATAAATCCAATCTCCTCTTCTTCTTCAGAGGGCCAAAGGTTTACTGTGAACACCAGATAAATCCAAAGCCAGTTCTGGACCCTTTCACATGGCAACCCTTAGTAAACAATGGGCAACAGACTTTGGCCTCTGAAGCCCTTTATTTCAGTGCCTCGCAGCACTTCGGCCCTTTGATCTTTCAATTGAAAATAATGACCACTAAAAATGGGCTCCTCCACATTCTCATTTTCATCACTTGTCATCTGTCTTGCTCTTTTTAACCCTTTTCTGCATGTCTTTTGCTCCCTCGAGTGGTTGATTAGATATTACACCACAATACAACCAGCATAAAAACCTACAGTTTAAATCCGCAGGGAGATATGACGAACAGACAGCAATATAATATTGAACCAACCACTAGAAAGAGCAGAAAAGGGGGGGAATGAAGCAATAGAGACAGAATGTGTAAGAGCCCAGTGTTAAGGGCTGAGAAATAGACTATCAGCTGTAAAACTTAAGGGTCCTTAGTCTCCCTCCTCTTCCACCATTTTAATTCAGTGTGAGGAAGGGGGAAAGGACATGATTGTATTTTATCAGATATTGGGAATATCGTTCCATTATTTCCAGATTGGTTTGCTAATTTAACTAACTAAATTAACTAAAACAACAATCATACCCTTCTTCGCTTATCAATATGGAATTAAGTGATACAGAACCCAACGTTATTCTTGGAGAAGCAAATTAATGCAGCTGCAAAAAAAAAAAAAAAGATGGGCCCTTGCCTCTGGCCATTTGGATCCATGCCACGGTGACATTGAGACCAGACTACTGCAATTCACTGTATATTGGTCTCCCCTCAAAATCAAATTGGAAACTCCAGTTGGTGCAGAACACCGTGGTGTGGCTATTATTGGGAGCCAGACCGAACATGCATATTACTCCCATTCTACAATCACCCCACTGGCTGCCCATTAGTTACCAGGCTCAATTTAAGGTATTGGCTATCACACATAAACCTTTTGTGGCCTTGGACCCTCATATCTGTGAGACTGCCTCTCTCCCTGTGCACGAGCACAAAACCTTTGCTCATCGGAGCAAGGTCTTCTGCGGGTGGTAACCTGAAAATGGGCAAAATCAACAGCTGCCCGTACACTCGCCTTCACCACTGGAATGACTGTCAGGAAGGCTCCCGGGAAGTCAGGAAGGCTCTCAACCCCCTGGCTTTCCGCAAGCAGTGCAAGACTGAAGACCAAAGGCCAAAATGGAAGGCCGTGCACACGAAAGCTTACACCCGGAATAAAACTCCATTGGTCTTGAAGGCGCCACTGGACTCAATCTTTGTTCTGCTGCTTTAGAACAACATGGCTACCCGCCCAAAACTTTGCAAGGCTGAATTTTTCAAGGGGGCGTTTTCTACAGTTTGGTGGAATGGTTAAGTGCACAGACTCTAATCTGAGAGAACTGGGTTTGATTCCCCACTTCTCCACTTGCAGCTGCTTGGGTGACCTTGGGCAAGCCGTAGTTCTGTCAGAGGTGTTCTTGAAAAGAGCAGTTTCTGTAACAACTCTCTAAGCCCCACCTGCCTCACAGGGTGTCTGTTTTGGGGGAGGGGAGGGGAAAGGAGTTTGTAAGTAGCTCTGAGACTCCAAGTGAAGGGCGGGGTATAAATCCAATCTCCTCCTCCTCCTCTTCTTCTTCCTCCTCCTCCTTCTCCTTCTCCTCCTCCTCCTCCTCCTCTTCTTCTAAAATAGACCTGCACTGTATTTCTTGGAACACGACATTACTTGGAAAAATTATTAGGGACTCTGATCTATGCTATTGTGTCTAGCTTGCTGAAACCAGCAAACTACTACGTAATTTTGCATCATTTAATATGTCATGTTAATGTGTATGCTTTGTTTCAAGTTTTTTTTTTTTTAATTTCTGGTTGGTTCTATAATCCTAATCCTGTTGCATTACTGATTGTATTGACTCACTCTGTGTAATCCAAGTGAGTCCAAGTGAGAAAGATGGACTATAAACAATGTCAACATAGCTGCACTGTCCTATCTGGTACTCACTTTTTGAACCAGTTTGCAACATGGGACCTACTTTTTTTCCCCTTTATTAAATAAATCAATTTTTATTTTAACTTATCCCAGCAATCAGTACAGTTCTTCCTCAGGGCCACATAGTCTTCTGAAGTGTCCAGACCCTAGGTCATACTACCAGCAGAGAGAGAGATCTGGAATTTTTAATTCCTGGTGGCAGCAGAAATCTACCATGTTTAGGTACACAGTGTAGGCTTTTGTTGTTGTTGTTTTTGTTTTAAATTGTTTATTGAAGTTATATTGAACAATTCATACAACAATTAGAAACTTTTTGTTATAAAGTAGTATAGTAAAGGAGTAAGCAAAAATACAACAGTACAAAAGCAGGTGTCAATCAAAGAAACATCTATAATAACCTGAATGTAAATCATTGTGTGTATCTCGTATGTGTGATGCATGTAGTGAGAGGTGAGCACTTAGATGAAGCCAGAAATGAATTTTAAAACAAAGCCATTCAATATAAACAGGGTTAGAGGGAATTATGTTGTGTTCTGTCATATATTGGATTAGAGGGGACCAAGTTCTAACGGAGTTGGAGTGTGTGTTTGTTTTTCTGTGTTGACGTTCTTCAAAGGTGTTAGCGATTCTGTCCATTACAAAGTGGGGACCCACTTTTAATGTCTTATTGCAGGGGTCCTCCACATGGTGTGTGGGGGGGTGAAGGCGCCCACTGACACCTTTTCTGGCACCTACCAAGTGTATTTAGGAAGTGGGTAGGGCCACATAGGGCTCCCCCTCCAAGGCTTCTGATTGACAACTGGAGATTTCATTGGCTGTACAGATTTTTCTAGATCTTTCTTTGGAAGCAGCTGCCACCACAGTACAAGGATCTACGCTGAGTTACTGAAGTTAAGCTGTGGCGATCATTTGGTGGCTCGCTAAGGCTCCTGAGGCAGCCATTTTGTGGCAGCTATTTTGTCGCTGTGCCCACCATGGTGTGTCAGAATTCTAAATGTGCCTGCAAGCTCAAAAAGTTTGGGGACCCCTGTTTTACTGTATGTAGTTGCCATGACATTTCTTCTTTCTCACAGAACTTTTCATCCTTCCCTCTCTCCCCCCACCCATCTTTCTCCTCTTAAAAAAATCCTTAATAACCAACAACAACAAAATGGTGGTGCTACTGGTGCAACCCACCTTGGATCATGGCACGACCCATTTACAGTCACCATCCTTCAGGTGAGGACCCCTGGGATAGTCTGTAAACAGACCAAAGAACTGGCTTTGTTTTGATTTGAAAAGATGGCAGAGGTTGGGCATATACATTGTAGCCCAGACCTTTACCACCTGTGGCCTCCATCAAACAAAAAGGAGCCATGATGGCGGCATTCCAGGTGCTTGACCGTTTCCCATCCCAGCCAGATATCAACAAAAGGAGGCTTATCAAGGCCACCAAAGGTAACAACACAAGAAGATTGTTAGCCGAATTGCTCTTTAGGAGAGGCAATTGGAACAGTTTAATAATCGGGATTCAGGTCTATGTCTATGCAGGATGGGCTATGCCAGTACGTTTCAATGAAGAGACAAAACAGAAGTAAAACAAAACTTTCTTTACTGTATATATAGTTCAATCACACAAGAATAATAATAAAAACCACACAGGCATACAAGAACTAAGGAAAACAAGTTAGATATTACAGCACGGTTGCATGAGCAGGAATATTGTTGGTGGGGTATATTTACCTACGGCGTGGCTCAGCTCCGAAAACCTCCAGCTGAAGGGAGGGTGGAAGGGGAGGAAAACAGGGTAGAAAACACGTGAATCCAGACCGGCCGGGAACACGTGGATTGACCTTAGCTGCAGACTAAGGCAAAGCGGTTATCGGGAGTTTGGTATAGCAAGTGGGACAAAAGAGGTTTAAGCAGACATAGAGGGGTCGTTGGTATGAAGAAGGGTGCCCTCTTGGCTCTGTGCACGATGTTTTAAGGTCTCTGCTGTGAGGGGAGGGGGTGGGCTCAAACGGATTACTAGGTAGCCCGACCCTAAAGGTCAGTGATTGGCTATGATGTCAATATTCAATCTATTGATTAACTAAAGGGGAGGTGTCTGGGCTGAGGCAGGAGGTACGTGCCGGGTCACCAGTAGCACTGACGGTCCATAAAATAGTCCAAAATGGATGCTCCTGGTAACAAGAGCCCTGCTGGATCGGACAGGTGGTCCATCTAGTCCAGGATCCTGTCTCACAACAGGGCATAGAGGCTGAGGCCTGCATAAGAATATAACAGCCCTGCTGGATCAGACCAGGGGTCCATCTAGTCCAGGTGTCAGGTAGCCCTGACATAGATCTGGAATGTGGAGGGGGCTTCCTCCTCCTTGTTCTTAGCTCTACCCTGTCCAGGTATGGTAGGCTTGACCTTTTAGTCTCCAGCTGCAGTTACAAGGCTGGGAATGCAATGGCTCTTGCTAGCTCACTTGCTCTGCCACGCGTGGCAACTGTAACCATTGACTTCTGCTCACTGGGGGGACGTTTGATTTCACTATAAGTCAGAGACCCTTATACTGTAGGTTATTCCTGACTCACGCTGTATACGTGATCATTAGTACTGGATC
>NW_015167644.1:0-21557 GCF_001447785.1 Gekko japonicus
CTTTGTTAAGCGCACGACTTAACAACTCCCTCATTAAATTAGAGGGCGGAAATTTAGTTTGGAACCTCCTTGTATAGGAACAATTGCTAGATTACTAACAGCACAGTATTTGCTGTGGGATTACAATGTCGGTAGGAAATGCTGATTTAGGCTTAGATTGGGCATATAAAACCATCATCACTGAAGAATTTAATTATCTTCCCACCCCCAAATCTAAACTCACTAACCTGAATTTAAATCAGGTAACAGGAAGGCAATCATCCATATTGTTTAAGATGCTTAGATTATTTAAACCTTTTCCATCTTGATTTTCTATTTTGGGAAAAAAAAACATTGCATAAAAGTATATACAGGTCCCGGTCACACGGGCAGGAAACCGCGGGGGGGAAGTGTGGCAGTTTGCCCCGGGGCAAACTAAGGCGCGGTTACCTGATCAGACCTCCCGTGGAGGTACTGTGGAGATTCCGTGGGAAAGGAGAGGTGCCGATCGCAGGACAATCCCACGCGCAAAAACGAAGTGCGCGGTGCGGCAAACTGGAAGGTTTTATTTTTGTTTACACCATGACTGCGCATGCTCCGTTGTGTGCTTTTGCGCATCCACAAAGACTTGAAGGGAAAAAAAACTTTTTCGCCAGGGAACATGGGCGGGCGCCGGATGCCACCGGAAACGCGATCAGACGCCCGCCCTTGCCCCGCGGTTTCCGTAAACTAGTACCTCGGAGGTACTAGTTTTTTGCCGCGTGGTTTCGCCAGGAAGCCTCGTTTGAGCCACGGGAGTGCTACACTTCCCAGATGTGCCGGTGAGATCGCGCCCCGAAAACCCGCATGTCTTCCGTCTGACTCGCATGGCTAATGTTCCGTGTGACCGCAGCCACAACTTGAATAACAGTTGGTACGAGTACTACACTCCTAGCTGATTTGGCAGTGCAAGAATTCCCACTCTTTTGATTGAAAGAATAAGAGAAATTAATGGCTATATCTCAGAAAAATGGATTTCAGAAAAAAGAAAGTCCCCTCCACATAACAATGCTGGCACACATCCCCTGGATGGCCAGCAAGACAAGAACAACCTGTGACCCACCATGTGAACCACCGCCAACTGAAACATTCGGTTTGGATCTACTGGAGTGTTTCTATGGACAGAACAATTTCCATCCATGGAGCACAACTTTCTTGTCCCCTCCCCACCCTTGTGAAAGCTCTCGTGGGAGATAACAGGACCCCAGAAGCAACATTTTAGGGACGTTTGGAACTGGGAGAAAAGGAAGAGAGAACAAAAAGAAGGAAAAGCTGAAGGAGACATGGAACCACACACTGACTAAGAAAAGTGCAGGTGCTTACCAGTCTTCCTGATCCTATAGTGGTTAAGGTTACTATTTCAGTAGACAACCCTTTCATTTTTGTGAGGGCAACAAGTGGTTGAGACGCTGAACTGCGGGCTGTGGAAGGTCAGTAGTTCAGCAGTTCGAGACCCGAGTGAGCTCCCATCTCTAGTTCCAGCTCCTGCCAACCTAGCAGTTCAAAAACAAGAAATTGCAAGTAGATAAATAGGTACCACTTCGGTGGGAAGGTAACAGCGTTCCATGCGCCTTGGTGTTTAGTCATGCCGGCCACATGACCACGGAAACGTCTTCGGACAGCGCTGGCTCTTCGGCTTTGAAACGGAGATGAGCACCGCAACCATAGAGTCGGATTCGACTGCCTTTCAAGCAAAGGAACCTTTACCTTTACCTTTTGTTACCTTACAGTGGACCAGCCTACTTGCTGAAAAGGTCAACAGGGAAACTCTGGCTTAGTCAAATGGCAGTTTGGTCTTGGGATTCAGCTGCTTTTCCTAGCACATCAGTCACCATAAGCTTGTTCCCCCTCCTTTTCTGGGATGTAACTTGGAAACTTATTTCCGAGTTCCAACAGATTGGCCTTTTGTTGTTTTAACAAGCGTATTTATCCTTTCTTAACTGTTTTAGCCACCTGCATTTCTGTGAACAAGCAATTAATCGTGCAGCTATTTGATTATCACCCACAATTTACTTTTGAGGAATTTTTACTAGAAGTCATCCAACTTAATTGGGTGGGAAAGAAGCAGTAAGAAAAGTAGTCAATATTCTCTACTGTTTAGTTATCGGGGGATAATTGCATTTGATGGTACTTTGTCAATCGTATCTGGAACACCTTATTTCCATGCTACAGTTCCAAAGAGGTATATTATAAAAAAACCAATTAAAGATTGTGGTTTACAAGTGGGAACCTGTGAGGAACTGTGAGGAATGATGGTGGAAATCCCTTTGCCCTTTCCTTTCCCTCACAACTAAAAACATCATTGTAGAGAGGAACTGGCTTTGGAGAAAGCTTGCACTGAGCCACTCCCATAATAATCAGCAAATGGGAGGCTCCACTCTCATTACAGCCTTAAAGTAAATTGGAACAGGTGAGAACTGAGATCCATGACACAGCACCAAAGTCATACATTATCTCACAATACAAGAACTCATGGGCACTCAATGAAATTGCTGAGCAGTTGGGTTAGAACCGATAAAAGGAAGTACTTCTTCACCCAAAGAGTGATTAACACATGAAATTCACTGCCACAGGAGATGGTGGTGGCTACAAGCATGGACGGCTTTCAGGAGGGAATTGGATAAGCATATGGAGCAGAGGTCCATCAGTGGCTATTAGCTACAAGGTATAGATAGGAACTCTCAGTCTGGGGCAAGGGATGCTCTGTATTCTTGGTGCTTGGGGGGGGGCAACACTGGGAGGGCTTCTAGTGTCTTGGCCCCACTGGTGAATCCCCTGATGGCACCTGGTATTTTTGGTCACTGTGTGAGAGACTGTTGGACTGGATGGGCCATTGGCCTGATCCAACATTGGCTTCTCTTATGTTCTTATCTCTGAGGTCAGTTTCCCTTGTGCTCACTTCACACAGTCATCTGGCTCAGCTGTTCCTCAGGTCTTGAAGAAATGTTGGGGAATTGTAGTTGGGCTCCAATGGGCTAGTAGACCCTTGGGATGCTCGCCCCACTGCTCGAGCTTTCAGAATGAAACAGTGGGTCTCCTTAGAACCCTCTTGTTTCATGTTTCAAGGGACCTGGTGTCTGGAAAGGTGTTGTGCAACTGGTGCCACAAGCAGAAAGCTTTTATGATGTTGCAAATTTGTAATTATAATTTTTCAGATTTGTGGGTGCTGCATTTATGTGTGACATACGGTATCATATCTTTGTAGTATTTTTGGGGGGTGGTTCATACTTGACACCATTATGCTGTGCTTGCAGGGCACATATCAGCCTCTTTTGAATATCAAGGGCATTTCTCTGATTTATTAGAGACATATGTTTGTTTCAATATAGATATTTTGTTGTTATTTTATTGTTTCTCAACCTTTTGGGTTACCTAATTTATGTTGTCTTTTCTGGTTGGGCCTTTATTCACCATTCCTCCCCCTTTTTTGGGGGGGGGGGGGGACAAGACAAGTGGAGCTGATACAATGGAGCATAATAAGAAAGGTGGTCCTATTCTGAATGTGCATCTGGGTGTGTTTTTTCACACAGAAAATCAGGTTCAAATACGGATTCACCCAAGGATCTCACTTGATGGAAGTGGGTCACTATCAGCTCAATCCACCTCACAGAGTTGTGAAGATCAAAATGAGAAGGGAAAGACTGCATCTAAGCCCTTGAAGCAACGCGATAAAGAAAGATATCCATGGAAGGGACTGTGTGACACAAATGTATTATATTTTATAAAAGGTATTCAGAGCCTAAATCTTGCACAGTTGGCAGAAACAGTCTCGGGATGGCATGAAATCAGCCTCATGAGACTCTACCCATTTTGCAACAAATCTAATCATGGCACTGCAGAGGGACATAATTTCCATTGTTTCAAATGAAATAAAGGGTCCACTCTGTGTGGGGCATACTAAGCATTATCTTTATTAAATATTGATTCTAAAATCTTCAAGCCACTAAAAGATTGGGGTCTGTGATTAAATTACAAATTAAACTAGCGTTAACTGGTTTTCTTGAGCACAGAATCAACTTGGATAATCTCAAGTGGCTTCCTTATGTTATGGGCAAATGGAAAAAAAACAACATGTTTTGAGCTTTAGACATTGGGAAAAACTCAGATGTGGTGAGGACAGGATATTTGCATCCCAGACTCAGGCCTTAGGAGCATTCCCACTTGAGTTGATCTCATAAATTATGACAATTTATGCAATCTGGTCTTTTCGCTTGGGGTAGAAGAGATTACTGTTTGGTGTAAAACAAATCTTACCAGTCAGCTTTAGACAAAATTACTATCTGCATTCAGAACAAAGGCTGTAAGGCAATTGCTTGAGATAACCTCATTTAAGTGTAGAAAGATAATAGCAGGTTATGCAGCCGAATACAGACCACAATCCATGTATGGTGATTCACCAGGGGTTCAATAAATCTGATTTGGCTGCAGCCCTTAAATGCATGGGGACTGCAAAGCTCCTAGCAAGTCACAGTACATGATCATCCATACAAATTAGGGAGATGGCTAAGGAGACAAAATGGGTGTATTGGGTCCTGCTGTGGCAACAACCCTTAATTCTACATTATGCGACCAGTCTTCTTATGATTGCTCAAAGCCTTGGATTATTATGGGTGTAAGATGCCCAAAGGAAGGCCAAACACAGTCTACCATCTACTTTGTCTTAGCATTCAGATTACTGGTGGTGGAAACTCCTATCAAGTTGCAGCCAATCTATAGGGTTTCCAAGGCAAGATATGTCCAGAGGTGGGTTGCCATTGCCTGCCTCTGCATGATGCTCCTGGACCTCCTTGATGATGTTCCATCCAAATACTAACCTGCTTAGCTTCCAAGAACTTATGAGATCAGGCTAGCCTGGGCCATCTAGGGCCTTTTCTGCATTGACAGCTTGCTCCAGAGAATCCGAGGAGTCAGGCCTTAAGGGCTGACTTCGCAGTTGCATGCATTCCCTCTGCACTGGTTTTTCCCCTCTGGTTTATTTATTTGTGAATTCTGTATGCATTCTGCATCTACAAGCAAAACCCACATTTTTTGAGCTAACTGGCTGCTTTGTCTAAGATGAAGAGAAAGGCAAATATCTTTCAAAACTTTTAACTGGAGACCCAGCCCCCCTCCCTCCCTCCCCCTCCCTCCCCCCTCCCTCCGTGATTCTGCAAAAAAGGGGGGAAGGGAGGGAGAAATCCAGGCCCACACATGTAAGACTGACACATTTGGGAGCAGGGAATCCCCTAATCCTTTATATTTACTGATCCCTTCTTATGATCTCTCTGGTTTTTTTAAAGTTTGCCTGAGCGGGAGAACATGTCCTGTTTTGTCTTTGGAGTAGGAGGGAAAAAAAACAAAATGGGGAGGGAGCATCAACCTAAAGAGAGAGAGGTGGAAATGGGGGAGGGCAGTGACAAGGTTGTGACTGCCCACATTTGTCTCAGAATAGTTGCCTGACATTTTCTCAAAGGGCACCAGTTGTTCCATGGGCGCTTGGAGGAGGTGAGGCCTCCTAGTTGAAGGAAGGAGGAAAGTGAATACCTGAATGTGTGAAGAAAGAGTAACAGCTGTAACTGCTGATCAAAACATGGGAGATCAGATGAGATTCCAGCAGAAGGGGAAACTGTGTCTCTGTGTGATTAAAACAAAATTAAATCACTTTTAACTGTTCTAATTTTTCAGCCCACATGAGAAACCTAAACAATAGAATTTAATACCAGCCCATTCATAGTTTGGGAAGGTGGAAAGGATTTTCTTCAAACATTGCCTAGAGACAAACATTGTCATTGATTTTTTTAAAAAGTCTTAAACCAGATGAATAAAAAATAGTAATTGAAAACAAGAGCAAAATTGACATAATACTAGCACAGAATTATCTCTCCAAATTAAATGTATAGATAACTAGGAATAAGGCCCATTGTGGAAATAAATACAACGAGCTCGAGAAAAAGGCTCAGGGAGAGTGCCACGGCCTTGGACACTCAGTGTCAATGTGCTGTGGCAACCTCAGCAGGGTATAATGACACAGAGTCCACCATTTTCTCCAGATGAACTGATCTCTGCTACCCGAAGAGCAGTTGCAATTTTCAGTGATCTCCAGCCCTCACCTAGAGATTGGCAACAATTGTTACCCAGGATGAAATGGCTGGTTTGGAGGGTGGAGTTTCAGCATTGTACCTGTCTAAGGTCCCACCCCTCCTCAGACCTCACCCTCTGCAGGTTCCACCCATCAAATCTGCAGGAATTTCCCAACCTGGAGTTGGCAACCCTATCTCCTTCCCAGCCAAGCATCAACCTGCCATTATCTGCCCCTCTGATTTCAGCTTTCCATCTCCTCCCCCCTCCCTCCTGGGGATCAGTTGTAATTCTGAGTGATTTTCACCCCTCTCCTGAGATTGGCAACAGTGGTTCCCCAGAAGGGAATGGCTGGTTGGGAAGGTGGAGTCTATGGCATTGTACCTGTCTGAGGTCCAACCCCTCCTCAAACCTCACCCTCTTCAGGTTCCATCCCTCAAATCTCCAGGAATCTCTCACCTGGAGTTGGCAACCCTATCTCCTTCCCAGCCAATCATCAACCTACCTTTATTTCCCCCTCTCTCTTCAGCTTTCCATTTCACACACACACACACCTGCAGCCTCTTCCGTGCTCTGAAGCCCTGACTGCCACAGAGTCCACCATTTTCTCCTGGGGAACTGATCTCTGACATCTGGAGAGCAGTTGTAATTCTGAGTGATCTCCAGCCCTCACCTGGAGATTGGCAACAATGGTTTCACAGGAGGAAAAGCAGTCTTTCTCTGCAATGGGGACCAAAGCAGCTTACATCATTCTCCTCACCCCCTTTTGACTTGCACAACAACCCTGTGAGGTAGGTTAGGCTGAAAGTCTGTGACTGGTCCAAAATCACCCACTCAGCTTCTACAGTGAGAAGCTGGATCTAGAAGACCCTGCTCTGAATCACTGACTGCTACACCTAGGGCAGCCAACCTCCAGGTGGAAGATCACCAGGTATCACAACTGAACTCCAGACAACAGCTCTCTCCCCCCCACCCCGGAGGGCTGTATGGCATTCTGTTCAGCTGAGGCCTCTCCCTTCCCCAAACCCTGGCTTCCATAGACTGTACCAGAAAATCTCCAGGAATCTCCCTACCTGGAGCTGGCAACCCTAGTCAGGACTGGCCCCAATGAGTTCCTAATAAAGGCCTGCAAAGGGTTTCCTTCCTTTGTATGAACCAAGCTTATTTGCCTACCATGGCAAAATGGGCTCCAGTTTACAACTCAGCTGTTTGCCTCCCACCCTCGTCCCGTGGGCAAATCTCACTCCTTAAATTCGCTGTAATCACTCATGGAATTATCACTGCCTTTTTAGAGGGACAGTGAGACCTCTCTGGCTGAATCTCCCTATTTGGAGATTGAATCCCCAATCTTTGGGGGATCCCTGGAAAATTGGCAACCAAAGGGTCTGGCCTTTCCTTGCTTCTCTGGGCTTTGGTATTGTGCAGAGCAGGGGAGACTATGTGGTCAGAGCACAACACAGATTATTAGCCCAAATTAAAGTATTTATTTAACTATTTACACAGTTATGGGGCACACACACACACTGTAGGAGTAAGCACACACAGGCATAATTCAACAGGGGTTAAACACAATCCTCTTTACCTACACACAGTATTCTCTACCTCTGGAGGTGGTGGGCAGGGAAACTTCCATTCATTCCCCAGTCCAGCTGACTGTGGAGCAGCTGAATTTCTGCTGCCTCCTATGGACAAAGACTGCCTTGGGACAGTCCCTGTTTTCCCGCACTTTTTGGCCTTGGGGCAGCTGAGAACTGTCGGCCAGCAGATGAGGAAGCCCCATTCAACCCAGTGAGTGATACCCCTGCAGGCCCCTCTCTGGAACTACAGTTCAATTAAACCTTATGGGGGAACATTTTAAACAAACAACCACAACCATCTTACAAACACAGGTAACTGCCATTTCGTTACACCTACCAAAAGCCACTGAGGGAACAGTTAGTCCCACATGGGAGGCAAGCAGGAGAAGTGTCTTTGTCAAGAGACAAAGCCGTTTGCCAGTAATTTTGACAGTATAGACAGTATAATTGCTGCCCCCTGTGTTGTTATACCATAGTAATTTTGACAGGGCACAGTGGCTGAAGGGGGAGTAGGTGGGGAAGAGGAGAAGACCCAGCACCCAGCCAATGGCACGTGAGTACTCTTGAGTGGCAGCTGATGGGCCAATGGCTGAGGGAGTGCATGGAATGTGGCCACTCCAAAACAGAATTATTATATAGAGAGATGAACTCAAGGAGAGATAAGGAATGTTCATTTGAACATTAATGCCAGAAGGACCCAATTTTTATAGGTTCATACTTCTATACTTTGAATTCATATGCAATGCTATTATATAGGATTTTAAAAGAAATAATAGCATAAATAACTTGATGTCAGCAAGGATACCTTTCCAGCAATTTCATATCTTGTCTATGAAGTAATATAATATAAAATAAGATTTTTCTTTCCAAATCAAATTACAGCTATTTTATACATTTAAATATAATGACTTCATTGTATATGTGTTTGGAAATAGGGGTTAAACACAAACAAATGAGCAATTAGATTAAGTGGAGTAAAAATATTCTTCAAATACCTCAAATGACCACAATATGTAATTGGAATAAAAAAGAACCAATATGGTGGATATTGTAAGCTATGAAGGTCAAGGATTTAACAAAGGTAACCATGGGAAAGTATTATCTAAGATCAGTGAAGATTTGGCTAAGTGCCCCACAAGTAGACTGAAAGGGAGCTAATTAAAATAAACATGGTTAGTCTAGGATTGTTATTGTTATCGATATATTTAAATAGGTTTTCTAAAAATGATTTAAAATGGCATAATATGAATAAATGTGATTGTCATATCATTTCTCAGGGATCTCTCATTGCCACAATTTAGACTTTTGAACCAAAAAAAGAATAAATGGTAGGGCTAAGTTATTCATGGCATGCTACTTCCTTTGTAAAAACATTGATTTAAAGTCAGACCTTGATTTGATTCCAGAAGTAGTTCAAATAAGTAAGCTGGCATGTGAAAGACAGAATTTAAAATACAACTGGTCCCACTGCTGGACCTCCTGATGGCACCTGGTATTTTTGGCCACTGTGTGACAGAGTGTTGAACTGGATGGGCCATTGGCCTGATCCAACCTTGGCTTCTCTTATGTTCTCATGTTCTTAACAGTGGAATTCCTAGAATGCATTAAAAAGTTTATTAAAAATTTAGATTTGGAAGTAGCCCTGAATACAACTGATCTAGGCATGTGGAAATATGTCCTGTGAACTCAAATTTGCAGTGCAGAGAGAAAGAAAACCCCCAGAATTCAGCACTCAGAGCGGCACATTTGATGGACCATATTGGATTAGGGCTATTCATGTATCACCTGACATATGTCTGACACTGTCAAAGCTAGGCACCAGTTTGGAGAGTAGACTGAATTCTAGGCCCCTCTTTCCTTAACAGAAAATGGATATTGTCAAGTAATGCTAACTTGGCAGCAGAAATTGTTTTGCCTTTTATTCTGATGATTTCCTGAGATCATCATTAGAAGGCCTGAATCACATGCCTTCACCTTCTGATGAGGCTACTGGAAACATATTATTTCTGTTACTTTGCCTTAGATAATGGAGTTCCCTCCAATGAATTATTCATTTGGTGTTGACAATGATGTTTTTAATGCCAAATTAAGATAATTCAGTCGCTTTCTTAGCTGATGAGATTCACAAAATTATTTAGCAAATCTTTAAGTCCTTCCTCCAAGGAGATCAGGGTTCTATACATGGATCCACCCTCTTCCATTTTATCCTCACAATAGGCTTGTGAGTGAGATCAAGCCAAGAGAATGGCTGTCTGAAAATCACACTAGACCTAATCTGCCACATCATCAATTCAAACACCACACTGGCTCTCTGTTCTTAAGGTCCTTTTCACGTGATCCTTTGCTTCTAACATAGCTGAACAATTTTATGACTGACTGAGAACTGCTTATTGATGATAATGACTGCCTGTTTTAATACTATTCTGTTGCAGATTTGATGCTGATTGCTTTTATTGCCAGTTATTATTACATCATATTTTAATGTCATCTTGTGCTGTTTTAAAGATTCTTTCTGTCAATGTTTTATTGTTGGATACTTTTAGTGCTATTTTTTTCTATTTTAACAATCTTAGGCTGTGGTTATGTAAATTTAGTATTTTAATATTTATTGTTAGTCATCTTAGTTGCTTTAAATATGGGAGCCACTTTGGAGAGGCCAACAATTATCTTAAATGAATGAATGAATCAATCAATGAACAAAGAAATGAATAATTCTGAATGTGTGAGCATCTCTGAGCCATCATCAGGATATCTCAGGATGGCTTACTAAAATTACTAAAAACACATACGCTATGATTTTGCCTTCCTACTCAATGTGATTTCTTAGGCTTGGTGATTACATGTTGGGCATAGTTGGGTGTTTGGATAGACCTCTTCACAAGTCCACAAGGTTCTCATCATAAAAATTAAGATATTAGCAGCATGGCTGAATCTCTGATACTGTCATTAGGCTCATGAATGGTTCCTGATGGCTGTGTAGGAAATTTGCTGACAGTCCAACTTTCATGAATATATCATCGTGTTTTGATTTTTACAGACCGTAGTTGGAACATCCTGAATTAGATAAAACTGGAACTGTCATGTAAGACAGAACTCTTCCACCAGGCTTTTGGGTGAGATGGCAGACATCAAATATCATCTGGTGGCTCCTGTTACCATCCCGTTACCTCTCTGTTACCATCTGTACCATGGTCTTTAATTTTCAAGGACACAGAATGATAACCGCCTGGGTTTATCCAAGGCAGGTTACTTATAATCTGGAATCCCTTATGGGATCTAGCCCTTTCTGCCTGTATTTATTTATTTATTTTCATTACCTTTATACCCCGCCCTTCCCGCAAGCGGGCTCAGGGCGGCTTACACGAGCACAAAGTGCATATAAGTTACAATATATAAAATGCATAAAAACAATTTAAGAATTCACTTCCATCCGGATGCAAGAGAGAGAGGAAAGAAAAAAAACTCCACATTTTGCATAGCAGAGGGGAAAACTCGGGCCCCGCTTAAATGTCACACGGTCTTCCGGCAGTAACACTCTCTGGAGAACAATGATAGTAATGGCAGTGGCAGTGGCGGCTCCTACTCATACGCCTGGCAGAAGAGCTCCATCTTACAGGCCCTGCGGAACTGCAAAATGTCCCGCAGGGCCCTGATCTCCTCCGGGAGCTCATTCCACCAGATAGGAGCCGCCACTGAAAAGGACCTGGCCCTTGTTGCAACAAGCTTGGCCTCCTTAGGGCCCGGGGTCACCAGCCAGTGTTGTGACCCCACCCGAAGTGCTCTTTGGGGAATATGTGGGGAAATGCAGTCCCTCAGGTATGTCGGACCCAGGCCATGTAGGGCTTTAAAGGTAAGAACCAGCACTTTGAAGCGAATCCGGTATGCTATAGGGAGCCAGTGCAGTGCTTTCAGCATAGGTCGGGTATGCTCCCACCTAGGGGCGCCGACCAACAACCTAGCTGCAGCATTCTGCACCAGCTGCAGCTTCCGGATTTGCGACAGAGGCAGCCCCATGTAGAGAGCGTTACAGTAGTCTATCCTCGAGGTGACCGTTGCATGGATCACTGTAGCTAGGTCATTGCGGTCGAGGAAAGGAACCAAATGCCTCACCAGCCGAAGATGGTTGAAAGCCAATCTGGCAGTGGCCACCACCTGGGCCTCCATCATTAAGATGGGGTCCAGGAGCACTCCCAAGCTCCTAACCTCCGAAGCTGGCACCAAAGGTGCCCCATCGAAGGTCGGGAGCGGGAGCCCCAACCTCGGTCCAGTCCAACTCAAGCACAGGACCTCCGTCTTTGCCAGGTTTAATTGCAGCCTGCTCAGTCTGAGCCACCCAGCCACAGCTTGTAGTGCCCAGTTCAGATCTTCTGGGTTGGAGTCTGACTGGCCGCCCAACATCAAATAGAACTGGGTGTCATTTGCATATTGATGACATCCCAGCCCATACCTCCGGGCAATCTGGGCGAGGGGGCACATATATATGTTAAACAGCATCGGGGAAAGCACCACCCCCTGGGGCACCCCACATTCAAGTGGGTGCCTCTGGGATTGCCGTTCCCCTAGCACAACCCTCTGTCTCCGACCTTGGAGAAACGAGGCAAGCCATTGAAGGGTGAGCCCCTGAATCCCCGCGTCGGCAAAGCAGTGGGACAGCAGCTGATGGTTGACCGTATCAAATGCGGCCGACAGATCTAACAGCAACAGCGCCGCCACACCGCCTTGATCCAGATGCCTATGGAGGTCATCAGTAAGGGCCACCAGCACAGTCTCCGTCCCATGCCCCGGGTGAAAACCTGACTGGAATGGGTCAAGGATGGAAGCATCATCCAGGAAGCCCTGTAGCAACCTGTCAACTTCCTCCAGGCTGAGCTGGTCGAAACATTCTAAACCCGGAGTCAAAGACGCACAAGGGGCCTCAAGTTCGCTAACTGTATCAACTGTAGCGGGGAGGTCGTGGCGGAGCGACAAGAATTTATCTGTGAAATAGCTCGCAAAAGCCTCACAGCCAATATCCAATTCCCTACTGTTTTGTCTGCCCTGTGGCAGAGCCGTCAAAGACCGAATTGTTCTAAATAATTGGGCTGGGAGAGAGCTAGTGGACACAACCATGGCTGCATAGAAATCCCTCTTCGCAGCCTTGACTGCCATCTCATAGGATCTCATAAACATCCTATAGGAGGTTCTTGTAGCTTTGTCGTGGGCTCGGCACCACCGTCTCTCTAGCCGTCTTAGCTCTTGCTTCATCAGCCGCAACCCCTGGGTGTACCAGGGGGCCAGCCCAGAGCGAGGGTGTAGAGGGCGCCGGGGAGCGATCACGTAAATGGCCGAGGAAAGTCAACTATGCCAGTCATCCACAAGCTCATCTAACGAACTGCCAGGGGGTATTGGATCCCGCAGGGCCAGTTGAAGCCGCACTGGGTCCATTTGGCTCAGCGAGCGAGCTAAAATCCGCTCTCCACCTATACAGGGTCGGGGTGGGCCATTCACATGGGCCTTCAGGGCATAGTGGTCTGACCATGGCACTGCTTTCGCAGTGATCCGGTCCACTGTAATCCCTGTCGCAAAGATTAAATTGAGCGTGTGCCCTGCCTGATGCATAGGGGCCGATACACATTGGGAGAGTCCCAGCGATGCCATGGACATCACTAGGTCCGTAGCCCGGCTAGAGGTCACGTCATCAGCATGGACGTTGAAGTCACCCAAGGCTTTTAGTCCAGCGCCCAGCCTGATATGGCCTCCAGTAGGGATGGCAGGCTACTGGCCGATGCGTTAGGCGGACAGTACACCAGACAGATTGCCAAACTCTCCTCGGCCTCCAGCACCAGACCAACACACTCCAAACCCACAATCTCCAGTGCAGGGAGTGCCCTGAAGGAGTAAGCCTTCTGTACAAATATCGCCACTCCTCCCCCCCATCCCTTAGTCCGTGATTTAGTTGTCTAACACCAGGGCACCATTGTAATAGTTGTGATGTAGTTTAATCGCCATCATTTAACGATTATGTTTATAATCTTAATCTTGATTTTATTGTTTTATATTAATGTTGTAACCTGCCCATAGTCTGCTTGAGGAAAGGGTGGGATAGAAATGGAACCAAATAAATAAATGAAAATACAAATTAAGATGTACTGACAGTGGATGGAGATCTATAGAATTGGAGCCACCAAGGAAGGAACTTCTAGAGTCTCACACTACACCTTTCTGGTCCTCTAACTCCTATGTAGAGTTACTGTCGTATAAACTAACCGATTTCAATGAGCTTAGACTGAATAACCCTGAATAGGATTGCACTGTAAGAGGTACATTTTTCTCTTCCTTTTTACAGAGCACCACACAACAGCAAGCAAACCTTGATGGGAAAATACATTGGTTAACTTGACTTCCATGTGGGAAATGGCTAGGTATTCCCCAATTTCACTGTTCAGCATTCATTAACACACCAAGAAAAACAAAGTTTCAGGTGGGTAGCCATTTTAGTCTGTAGTAGTAGAACAAATTCAAGTCCAGTAACACCTTAAAGACCAACAGAATGTTCAGGGTATAAGCTTTCCTGAGTCAAAACTCACTTTTTTCAGATAAGAAAACTATCCCTTTCTCACAATAGAAGAACTTGTAGTCACTCAATGAAATCGCTGAGCAGTCGGGTTAGAACAGATAAAAGGAAGTACTTCTTCACCCAAAGAGTGATTAACACATGGAATTCACTGCCACAGGAGGTGGTGGCAGCTACAAGCATAGACGGCTTCAAAAGGGAATTAGATAAACATATGGAGCAGAGGTCCATCGGTGGTTATTAGCTACAAGGTATAGATAGGAACTCTCAGTCTGGGGCAAGTGATGCTCTGTATTGTTGGTACTTGGGAGAGGGGGCAACGGTGGGAGGGCTTCTAGTGTCCTGGCCCCACTGATGGACCTCCTGATGGCACCTGGTATTTTTGGCCACTGTGTGACAGCGTGTTGGACTGGATGGGCCATTGTCCTGATCCAGCATTGGCTTCTCTTATGCTCTTATGTTAACCTATAGATATCCAGGTAAGAAGGTGGAAGAGGTGTTGCAGAGAAGCACCATCTGGAGTCAGGATGCAGAGGTATAAAGCAAAATATCATCAGCTTGATTAGAACTAAGAGGTATATATAGAGGTGGGAAGAACAAAAATTAGCATCTGTAACAAGATAAGAAACCTTTGTCCCTATTCAGAATCCTGTGTTCCTATTCAATTAAAAAAACCCTTTCTAAAGCAATAAAAATTGTCCCAGACATGGCACACCATAATGTAGAAAATGGGTTCAAAAGGTAGAAGACAATGCAGTAAAAGGAAGGTGATACACACAATAAAGAATGTGGGTTGAAGGATGACCCCTTCGATGTCAGTCAGTAGGAAGTCAATAAAAGGAAGGAAGGTGGGAAATGGCATGGCACAAACTCAAGGGTAACAGGATTTTCAGTTGGGAATTAAGAACTGGGGTGTTAAACCAGGAGCTTTTAAAGAGGCAGGATATCACGGGTGTTCTGGACTAAGTTCAAGGAATACGACAGAGCAAGAGAGAATGGGCAAGTTCATTTCAGAAAGAAGAGACTCTTCAGGCAGTTGAGGATTAGAAAAGCGAATGTCCTGAACAAAGACTGATCTGGAGACAACAGCAGAAGGGGGTGAAGCATAAATAACAGATCAGGAGCATTAATAATGTACAACACAAAGAAGAAGAACTGACTTAACACCTGGGTAACACCACAATCGCTTTGCTTTTGCTTCGGAGTTGTTAGCAAGATGCAACAACCATAACAACAAGCAAATCTTGTTCTCAGCATGTCAGATGTGAAGGAGAAGTGAGAGAGGCTGACTTTCCATTCTCTCCATCCCGGAGCAGGGGGTTGACGTTCTAGTGACACATGTTGTAATGTGTTCTTTCAGGCTGAAGCCTCTAGGGTGGCATATTTGACTGTGCTGTCGGAGAACATTGACTCATCTTTGTGAAATGAGATATATTGAACTTTCAAGCCATAAACAAGTGGAAGGGAGACAAGGAGCTTGTCTATTGGCATAAAACCTGGATTTTTCACTCTGTCTTTCCTGACAGAGCTCTCTCTCTCTCTCTGCCTCACTTGCACTCACCTGAGGGGACAGGTATCTGTGCCGTATGTGCCTTAATAAGGAACAGGACTTGCTTTGCTTATGCTGCATCATCGACACCATGCTTAAGTGTTAATGTACTCAAAGAGCTTTGACAGTGTTGTTTTACCTTTAGGATATGTTAGTGTGTGTGGGGGGGGGGGGAACCAGAGTCCTGTCTCATTTGAGGAAACAACAAGTTTGCTATTTTTGTCCCAACTCGATCACCAAATAATAAGAGACAACACCAGGAAGAGCCTTTACTAATGAAGAGGCAAGATGCTTCGGCGTACAGAACATTATTTTCAAATCCTGTAGCATTCTTGCAAGAATATGCTGTCCTGTCACTGGCAGCCTGGCAAGTTGATGTCTCTATGGTGCTTTAGTTACTGTCCCTCAGTGAAATGTGCCATGAGGAATTCACACACACACACACAAAAAAGGCCTGTTGCGAACGACATATCAAGTAATTCTTTGGAAGGCCCCCATCAATCAGGTGCTAGCACGGTGGATGCAGTGGGCAGCTTTGTGTGGAAATGCTGTGGCATGTATTGAACGAACTCTTTCAATGCTCTGCTCATGGAGCTCTTTTGTCCAAAGGCACAGTTTGATGCTGACCAGCTGGATGTCACTGAAATGGTGGACAGTAGGCCTGAAAACAGAATGATAGTTGTTTGTTTTCTTTCTTTAATTGGCAGTTTATGGGGGGGGGGAGTGTGCCATAAGGCAGGGACATAAAGGGGAAACAAAGACAAATGTAGAAATGATACTTCTCATTAGGTGCTTTAGAAACCTCTCATCCAAAAAGCCAGAGGTTCTGTCAACTTCCAGACCCATCTTCACAAATCCATATTGATGGCCATGCTCTCTCCAAAAGACAATGAAATGATACCATTTAGGCATAGAAGGCCCTGACCTGGATAGCTCAGGCTAGGCCAGTCTCATCAAATCTTGGAAGCTAAGCAGGGTCAGACATGGCTATTACTTGGTTGGGAGACCTCCAAGGAATACCAGGGTCATGAGGCAGAGGCAGGCAATGGCAAACCACCTCTGAACTTCTCTTGCCTTCAAAACCCTATGGGTCACCATATGTCAGCTGTGCCTTGACAGCACTTCCCACCACCTCCAGTCATAGAAGAGCAGTTTGTTTTCTGAACTAGCAGCATGTGAGACAGGAGAATACAATTATGGAAATGAAATCAAGGGATAATCTCATCCAAACCTCCTCCAGCCATCAGGATTGTGAGGTGTACCTCATTAAAAAGGATATTATAGCACTGGGAAAAGTGCAGAAAAGGGCAACTAGAATGATAAAAGGGTTTGAACACTTTTCCTATGAAGAAATGTTAAAGCGCTTGGGGCTCTTTAGCTTGGAGAAACAGCGGCTGAGGGGTGACATGACTGAGGTTTATAAGATTATGCATAGGATAGAGCAGGTACAGAAAGAGGTACTTTTCTCCCTTTCTCACAATACAAGAACTCGTGGGCACTCAATGAAATTGCTGAGCGGTCGGGTTAGAACAGATAAAAGGAGTGATTAAAGACCCAAAGAGTGATTAAAACATGGAATTCACTGCCACAGGAGGTGGTGGCGGCTACAAGCATGGATGGCTTCAAGAGGGAATTAGATAAGCATATGGAGCAGAGGTCCATCGGTGACTATTAGCCACAAGGTATAGATAGGGACTCCAGGGCAAGTGATGCTCTGTATTTTTGGTACTGGGGGGGGGTCAATAGTGTGAGGGCTCCTAGTGTCCTGGCCCCACTGGTGGATCTCCTGATGGCACCTGGTATTTTTGGCTACTGTGTGACAGAATGTTGGACTGGATGGGCCATTGGCCTGATCCAACATTGGTTTCTCTTATGTTCTTATGTGTACAAATATAATCAAAACCTTTAGCAAATCTATACCACTTGGTATTTCATGTATTCTTCAAGAATAATGAGGTCAGTTGTACACTAGTTCATCCACTCTTATTCTTTAAAATAAAAATAAGAATGATATCAGAGTATGATTGACCCCATACACACTGTATAATTTTGTTATCCCAATATGGAATTTTCTGTATGTATTAGAAGTACATGGAGTTGTCAATTAAACCACAGCTGGAAATCTTTGGTGGTGGTGGTGGTGGTTAGCCATTCAGTTGTACCCTACTCTCGGTGATTCTATGGGCAAATCGTCTCCACGTTTTCCAATCTTGTACTGTTTCTTTGAGTCGTTCCATGCTCAGTTTGAACATCATGCAGTATACTTCCACGAAAACGTTCCCCATCCCTTACAACAGAGGAGGGCAGATTTTATGTTTCTGGGGGCTATTTAATTTCCCCCAAAACATCTGGGGAGCTACCAGTCACAAAATCATGAGTCTGTAGGTAAAACCAGACACAAAATGGCTGCTTGGTGGATGCAACCAGAAACAAAATGGCAACTTGTGCAAAATTACAGCATTTCAGAGCTGGTCTGCAGTGCTTGGGTTAGTAAACATTTCCTCAGCTGTTTTCTCAGAGCAAACGTGCTGTGCAAGGGAAAGGTTACTTCCGTGTTTTCACCACAAGAGGCAAATAGCAGCTTTGATGCAAGGGGAAAGAGTTATTGCCACCCAAGCCGGAATAAAGAGGCAGACACAAATGTTGGGTTAACTAAAGGGCTACTTTATTAACTGACAACAGCAAAGGCAACACAGCTTGCAGTATGGCCAAGGCCAGGGATCTGAAAACCCCTCCCTTACCTCACGACATAGGGTGAGCCACCCTACCCCGAGTGAGAGCCATCAGCAGTGGCTCACACCAGGCTGGCTAGCAATTGTAAGACAGCCCTGTAGCCCTATCCCCTAGGCCGCAAGGCTCAAAGGGAGGACTTAATCAGGGCAGCCATGAAGGCAGTCTGATTTCCCCGCCCCAAGCCGCAGGGCCCAAGGACTGTACTCATAATACCCCTTAGACCAGCCAGAGCTTGCACTACCAACAGGGTGGGAGGGTGGGCCAAAGCATGACCAAGAATGCGGCCGAGGAGGCAGGGGCCAAACTATAAACCAGCCCTGCCCCTATCTGAAGGCCCATATGTGGCATTTTGCCACCAAAACCAATGGCCTGCCTCTCCATACTGGGAGGCAAAGGCGTCTCCCCAGCTCCACAGCTGCAAGGGCCGGGGGCTGTTTGATCTGGAATAGTGCAGTTTTCTTGTCCAGTTGAAGACTGTACATGCATGCATGAAACACAGGTGGATGAGAAAGTGCTGTCATTTATTGATCTAGAACAAAGGTCAAAGAACAAAGGGGTGTGTGTGTGTGTGTGTGTGTGTGTGCACACGTGCTAGGGTGGCTAGCAACCAGCGGGAGATATAAAAATGTGGGAGGCCTCTCTGATGACTTCTCTGGCAATACAGTGACATCACGTCCAGTACAACCCATAAGTGATGTCATTGCTTAAGGGGAAATATTATTGGGGTCTTTCACCAAAAGGTGAAGACTTTTTTGTTTCCTCTGGTATACCCCCAGTAATGGTTATTGGCCTTCCTTCTGGTGTTGTTTGTTTGTGTGTTTATATCTGAATTATTTTTAATGTATTTTAATTGCTCAAAATTTATAAAGCCTTTTTAAAAAAATTAGGTATCTTGTGGACCCTAATCAGGTGGAAAGGCAGCATTAAACTGTTTTAAATACTTACATACATACATACATACATACATACATACATAAATAGCATAACCATAACATTTTGGTTGAATGCTAGAGCACTGCTCCTACTTGGTGATGTCACTTCTGGGTCACTCCGGACATGACTTCACTGTGTCACCAGTGATGGTGATTTCCCCTCCCCCATTTCCCCTCCCGGTAGGTGGGAGAAGAGGGCTGATATATGAATGAGAATGAGGAAACAAACTTCTATGGTAGTTTTGAAAGGAAGGATAAGAAAGTGATTACAGCAGCAGTGGAGGAGGCTACTTCTAACTCCTTGGAGAGTGACTAGTCACTCCTGAGTGACCTCCTCCTTACCCCTGAGTTACAATGATGAACATAACCCATACTCCTTCTCACCAGTCTGGCAAATGATTTCTCATTCCTTTAATAAAGGCTTAATGGAATGTTATTTACCAGGTGATGTTAATTTCCTCCATGTCATCAAAAATGTGTTCTGCCCTTTTCTACACATTACACGCCTATGAAGGGAACGGACATTTTCTCTTGGCCTGTTGTCAACACTAGTTGCATTAGAAGGACTCTTCTTTAAGCCGAAAAGAGGTGTTCCTCTTGCAAAAAATTGGTGGGGGAGATGACCTAGGCTCAGCCACAACTATCTGCCAACTCATTGTACAACGTAAGGCTTTTATGCCTCTCTGAGTCCCTGACTGGTCTTCAGTCTTTCACAGAACTCTTCTGTTTTTGTTTGTTTGTTGTTGTTGTTTGCTGCATGTAGTTTGCCTGTGCCTGTGGAGAGCCTTCCCTTCTCCTGCCGCTGTACCTTGGAGGAGGCATGCAACTGCAAGTCTTTCTAGAGAAGGACTGGCCTACCCAGTTCCACACAGATAAGTCTGAGAGACTGATGAAGGAGAACACTTCCACCCTCTGGACTGGCAGGAAAGGGAAGCAGGGGAGGGATAAGGTCAGCTGAGCTTTTCGGGGCACTGCACTTCATTCTACTGAGCCAGCCTCCCATGGCTAGAGCTACTGGACAGCTAGATGTAAATTAAACTCCCTGCAAGTTGAGTTGACTTGACCCAGAGAAATCCAAAATGTCAGGTTTATTTGACTGACCCCAAATAGCTTCTACATTGGGTCTGTTTTTCTGTAGAAGAAAAAATAAAGTTTGTCTGCGCAAATCTGAAGTTATTTTCAAATGGAACATTTTTTCACCACCTCACCCTGACTTCAGTGGGATACATCATACCTCAATCAGTAAATTGCACTGTATATTTTTAAGGCAGAAGAAAGTTCAGGCAGGCTCCTTCATTCAACAGTACACATTCTGTTCTTAGTAACAGAGAAGTTTGGTTTACATACACAGCCCTACCTCTGTTGAAGACAGTGATCTCAAAATGCATTGGAATATACGTGATGAAGAGAGTGTTCTCAAAATGCTTTGGAATACATTGTATTTATTTTTCAATCACCTTGAGAGAGTTTCCTCCTATTTTTATCTTTTCTATTGATCCACAACTCTTTGTGTTGGCTACACTTAATTGTTGCACATGAAGAAATACCTTATGCCAGATCAGACCATTGGTTCATCAAGGTCAGTATTATGTGTCCTCTGGCAAGAGCTCTGTAGGGTATCAGGAAGAGAACTTTCACATCACCATCCTCTCGATCCTTTTTAAAACTGGAGATGCCAAGGAGTGAACCTAGGACCTTCTGCATGCAAGCCAGATGATCTACAACTGAGTCAAGACCCCTCTTTCATCAACCATATTATAATCTCTCCTTTATTATAAAGGAGTTTTGGGTGCCAGAATTCTAAAATGCGCCCCGTTAGTGTATGGGCGGAAAATATGCCACTCAGAAGAGCTGCCTCCAATGACTGGCTCCCTCAGCCAACCTGCCCTGCCATTGGCTGGGTGGCTGGGAGGGGAGGGAGCCAGTCATCGGAGCCAGCGTCTTCTGAGCGGCCATCTTCCCCACATAGACTAAGGGCCGCTTTCAGCCCAGCGGCGAACGGAGCCGATAGGCTCCGTCCGCCGGCTTCCCCCCCTCCAGCCCCCATCCTGCCCGGCGAACGGGCCCTGCACGGCCCGCTGTCCACCGCCTCCCTCCCCTCCAGCCCCCATCCTGGCCGGCAGACGGCCCGTGCTCCG
>NW_015167644.1:21884-57816 GCF_001447785.1 Gekko japonicus
TTCCTTCCTTCCTTCCTTCCTTCCTTCCTTCCTTCCTTCCTTCCTAGCTTTCTCCCTTCCTTTCTTTCCAAATTACTACCATTAACCCCACTCTGTCTCCCCCCTTTTCTCTCTTTCCCCCCTATCTAACTCTGTCTCTCTCTATCTCCTCTTCTCCATTCCTCCCTTTCACTCGCCCTTCCTTCCTATCTAGGGCCTGTCGTCTACCGCCACGACGGGCTTTCCTTACTAGTATATCATAAACCAAAAAGCAGAAGAAAACTATGTGCTCTAATCCTTGTATGTTTTGTAGAAAAAGGCCAGCAGGAATTCATTATCATAATAGGCCACACCCAACATCAGACACTCATTAGCGTATTAGGCCACACCCTGATAGCACCACTCATTAGCATATTAGGCCACACCCCCATACCTTCCCTTGGCTTGTCCGGGCAAGCCCCCCCTTGAAGGGAAGGGAACGCAGTTTAAACTGCCTTGCCTTGGCTTGCCTGGGCGCCCCACGGCTGCGGGGTGTCTGGGCAAGGCAGCCCTTGGACGGGAGGGGAGGCACGGGGAGGCATTTAAATGTCTCCCCAATCCTTCCAGGCCCCCCCAGCCCGCCCACCTCAGAGTCGCTGGGGGGGTCACTCTCCAGGCCTTCCCTCTATAGCCACGCATGCACAGAGGTTTTGGCTGTAGGCGTGGGTGTGGCCAACTCGGAAGCCAGACGGAACTCTGTTCCTGTCTGTTCCTGCCCAAAAATAGCCCTGGAAGAAATAATTTTAGGAAAATACCATTGAAAATTCCTCTTATTTTATTATCCATTACCTTTGTAGCACTTTCTTTACCTGAAGCTACCTTACATTAGTCCTCTCTAAGCACAACATTAGAGAGAGAGAGAGAGAGAGAGAGAGAGAGAGAGAGAGAGAGAGGGTGGACATGAGTGCACTGTCCTTAGCTCTGCATGATTGCTGGCTTATGAGCATGGAGTTTATTCACATAGGATTTGTACATATATAGGCTTCAGTCCCGTGCTACTTGTTCAAATGTTCCTAATCACATGGAGGAGCCTACTCCTATGTACTACCTCTGTATATAGACACCATCTTCATGATCTGCTGACTGGGTATAAGAGGGGATGGGATCAGCATGCTTGCATGCACTCCCCTGGATGCATACATAGAGGACTACTGTCACCATTTATCTATCAAGGTCAGAATTGTCTATTCTCTCTGGTAGCAGAGTTCTGGGTCTCAGGTAGAAGTCTTTTATATCACCTACTACCTGAGATTTTTAACTGGAAATGCCGAGGACTGGACCTGTAACCTTCTGAAGGTACACATTCAGATTTAGGTGAAGCTAAGAGATAATAATATGTCTTCATTATAGAGTGGATAGTACCCAAAGCTACCAAATGAGGTTGGTCCCAACCCCCCTCCCTTAAAAGATGACTGATTTAATTGGAAAGGGGGTAGGATATTGGGAATTGGCAATGGAATTTTAAAAATAAAACATCAAGAAGAAGCACAAGGATCACAGCAGAAACTAAACATATAAATGCTCTGCCCCTAGGACCCAGGGGGAAACATGAAATGGCCGTGCATTGCAAGCTTCCCCCCCCCCCCCTTAGTGGCAGTGGCTCTCCAGGGTTTCAGGGGTTTTTTTACAGGGTGGTTTGAGATGATAATTTTTGTTGTTTTCTTCAGCACTTGTTCTGCTATTATTTCATCAGAGGCCCACATTGGGGGGGGGGAGTGTTAAAACCAATGTTTCTCTGCAAAACTGGAGTTTGTTGAGTTTGTAGAACTCTATATTTTACTATGGTTGGTCCCAAACCTCTCCTCCACCCTTAAAAAATGCCTGTCTACAATGGAAAGGTGGGGGGGGATAGAGGGATTTGGCAACACAATGTTAAAAATAAAACATCAAGAAGAAGCACAAGGGATCATACCAGAAGGATGCCCCATGGCCCCTACCTGTTAGAAGAATAATGGAGGCAAGGAGAGGAATACACTACCCTCTGCTCCCTGCTCTCAGAGGCAGCCCCACCCTCTACTTCTTGCACTCTGCTTCCGCCCTCTGCTCCCTGCACTCAGCAGCAGCTCAAGCTCAGAAGGGTGAGTATGGGCAGGGGAGGGGTGGAGAGGGGGAGAGAAGAGAGCCCCACACATAGGCTCAATTAAATCCCTGGGCGGGCCACTTCTGGCCCATGGGTTTGACACCCCTGAGTTAGATCTTAAATAGGCTGTGAAAGGCCCAAAAAGAGAAGCTTCATCTGTTGAATTTATTCATCTTAGTCTGCTGACACAGCTTTTAAAATGCTACCTACCAACCCAATGATAGAGACATTTCGGGGTGAAAAGATAGGTATATTCAGTGAGACATTTACCATCGAATCTTGCCTGAGGAAAAGTCCCATGACTTGAAACAATCAAATCTGGATATCTCATCCTCTTTGGACTCCTTGGATAGAAATCTTTTTTGGATCCTACCAGGGAATTTATTTGTACTCAATTTATATAAAAATAATGTTGGACTGTACCTATATGGTTCTCTGTTTAAATATTCAGAATATTTTTGGCATGGTATCACTTGATGAGTTAAATGTGCAAAAAGTAAAAAAAAAGAGAGAAAAATAAGGAAACATAACTTGTTTCATAACATATTTTATTATTTGTGCACCATATCACAGTTTGTTGTTCTCAATAGGCTCCTGATTGAGGCAAGGCAGACATCTTTCGAGCCAGGGACTACAAGGCAGTGCTAGTCAGCAGAGCGCAAGGCTCTGTGGGGCGTACGCGGGGAAATACGTTTCTGCAGGTATGCTGGTTCCTGGCTGCAAAGGTCCTTAAAGGTTAATAGCATAATCTTGAGCCTGACCTAGTATTTGACCAGCAGCCAATGCAGTTGGTGCAGCACTGGCTGAATGTGAGCCCTCACTGGCATCCCAGTCAGCAGGTATGCCACTGCATTTTATACTAGCTGAAGTTTCCGGATCAGGTTCAAGGGTAGGCCCACGTAGAGTGAGTTACAGTAATCAATCCTGGAAGTGACCATTGTGTGGATCCCTGTCACCAAGTCATGGGAAGAAAAGGTAGGGAATTAGTTGCCTGACCAGCTGAAGATGATAAAAGGTTGACCTGGCAACACTGGTGACCTGGGCCTCCATGGAAAGCGAGGCATCCAGAGTCACTCCCAGACTTATTGATGGCGCAGGCATCAAAGGCGCCACACTAAGGGTTGGGATTCAGATTCCTGACCCCATCCCCCTATGGCTAATGAACAAGACTCCCATCTTAGTTGGATTAAGTTTTAGCTGGCTCAGTTTTAACCAATCAGCCACAGTCTCCGAAGCCCTGGCCAGATTATCCAGGGCGGATTCCGGCCAGCTGGCCACTAACAGTTGCAACTGGGTGTCATCAGTGTACTCTTGTTATTTCCACAGAATTATCAGGAGCCAGGAGTATCTTTTCCTTTTACAAGACCCCAAATTCCTTCCTCTGCCAATGAAAAGAGGAATAATTGATTTAATTAGTATGCTAAACTAAATCATTGGTTGTGTGAACATGGCCCAGATCACTTCCTTTGCAGATAAAAAGCTTTGCTCTCCCTTATTCTCTGGAGTTGCCTTGGGAGACTCAACCATTGGAGAAGGTAGAACTCAGTGGCTAATCCAATCTAGGGGAAAGTTGTGAAAGTAGAAATTAGTCTATTTAATTTGCAAATTTCCAGCTCAGATGAGTGAGGGGGACACAACAAAGAACTATTATTGTCCCGATTAGAAAGGTTGGCAAATCTGTGATTTATTATTGTGGCTCCCCCCCTCCTTTGATGGCATAATAAAGATAAATGCTTTAGTTTTAAATCAGTCACCATTATGCTAACAGATGGAGGATGAAAATTAATGACAATAAAGACAATAGTGACAATGGAATTAATGACAATGAAGTTAAATTCTAATATGTAATGGCTGAGTGATAGCATATGATGGCAAACTTAATAAAAATAACTGCATTATTAACTGTGAGCTTTTTTCCTCTGTGCATTCTCCATGAGGCAACTTTCCAACTGGTGATGGTGGTTTCCCATATGTTCAGCTCTTGTCAATTATGCACATTTATGTTGTGGGGCAAACAGGTCCCTTCTGTTTTCTTCAGGTCCTGTTATTTTTTTCAGTATTTTGCCCTCCTTCCTTGTGCACAAATAATGCTCTTCCTATCTCTGTTCCAGACCTAGCTTGGCTTTGAGTCTAATTGCCGCACCGAAATTCTGTAATAGAAAATCCATACTGATACCACAGTAATTCAGCTGCGGTGGTGGTTGTGCTTCATATCGTTCATGCGTTCAAGGGGGGAATGAATGAGATATCTAGTGAACACAATCAGACTATTAAAAAGTCACCCTCTCCAAGGAAGTATTCCGAAAGAGGCTAAGCTATTTGTGGAAGTTAGTGGCCCTTTCTTAGAAGAACATCTTGCAGTTTGCAATGAATCAGGATTACGATGAAGAGAAGATCTCTCATAATCCCACTTTGCCCAGTTTCTCCCTGAAACCCAACAACCCATTTTTTTTCTTCTTCTTGGGAATTTGGAATCTATTTCTAATCAATTTCACTTTGATCAAAGAAGAATCCAAAGAGAGGAGGATTGGTAAGGGAGGTTTGCAAGATGCTCAGAAGCAGGCAATGTCTTCCCAAACCTTCCTGTCCTCTAAATAAGAGCACCGTCATGCGATATGTAATATAAAACAGGTGGAAGAATTAAAGTTATGCAAGGATGCACTGATTTCTCTTCAAAGAGAAAGCAAAGAGAAATGAAAGATAAATTCCTCTTTTGCAAGAGAAAGAAGAGAATGAATGGAATTAACGGCTATATATATATATATATTAAGTGAATTTCAGAAAAAGAAATTCCCCTTGGCATAACAACGCTAGCCAGGATTTTCCACCGCTGGAATTTGGTCCCTTCTGCTTGACTTGGCACAGGGAAGAAAGTTGTTCTTTCTGCTTGTTCTTTATTCAGAGAAATAATGTATAAATATGGTTTCAGAAGCTGCCTAGAAGTGCAATCCAAAGTATGTGTACTCAGAAATAAATGTTATTGAATTCCATGGGACTTACACTCACAAACGTTTGGTGGAGGATAGCCCTGGCCACCTTGTGACCCATCACGTCAAGCCCAGCAGAGCAGTCATTTACAGCGGCCTGCCAGGGCTTTCATGAACCCTTTCATTTTGACATTTGTCTTGAAAGGACTTTATCAAGGTCCTGCCGCACCACTATGCATTGCTAATGTCCTGCGTTCAGCATCTATCTAATGGTTACCATGCTATTCAGGCCTAACCAAGCCCCCCCCCCCCACAAAATGGAGGGAATTAAACAATAAAAACAGGATAATTTCTCCTAATCTCTATGGTAAAGCCTATAGAGACATGGGAAAGTATACAGAATGCCATAACGGAGGACATTTTTTGCCAGTTTTTTCCCTCCCACTCCTCAGTTTCACAAAGGTGGGTTTCCCCCCACAATGGGTGGGCAAATGGCAAGCCAGTAAGTGGATACCTTAACATTGAAACGGTAATGTCCACGTTCCCTGGTTTCTCCAGTGCAAAAGGATCCTTGGTGTTTGCCTTGCCTAAGGCCTGCTGGAGTGGACAGTGCTGGGGAAGATAGACCAACGGCTTCACTCAGCATAAGGCTGCTTCACAGGTACTGTTTGTTCTCTTGTTCTAAACGCAATAATCTCTTGGTCTGACCTTCAGGCCAAACAGATGTGAGAACTTGCAATGTATTCTCCACTATTGCCTCTCTCATTAGGAGACGAACAGAGATTCAGATATTGTTAAAGTTCCAGGATTGCTCAGTAGCCAGTTTTTCAGGCTTCGCTGAAACAAATCAACAGACATAATGAACCGATGAAGAAAGAACATGAATAGGTGCACAGGTGCAATAACACAGCCAATTCATTATTTAAAAAGAGATAAAAAAGGTCTCCAAAATAAAGGAGAAGAGGGGGAAACTGCCAGGAAGACTTAAAATTGGTCCTGATTTTGTAAATGAAAGCAAAGCAGATCTTTCCTGCCGTCTGCTTCCCCCTAACACCCCCTTAAGCTCTGAGAAAAGCCCCCTGTGGAGGGTCAGGCGCCCTCCTGAACGAAGTTGGCACAAGAAGCTGTACGGAAGAGGGGAAATGGTTCCCTCTCACAGGCTTGCTTCAGTCATGCAGCAGTGAGGGGGCTGATTTTGCCACAACCTCCTTCTTTACAGCTGTTCCTTGTTCTGCATGGACTTTTATTCAGAAGGGGCCCCTGACCATCAGCAGAGGCCCTTTTTTTGTAGTTGTGCATTTGTGTGTGTGCCCGTGCATGTGTGCCCATGCCTGGAAGTCATGGCAACCTCTGGCGGCTCCCACTGGTGCTTAGAGGATGTTCAGAGAAGTGGCTTGTTAGCCTGCCTCTGCCTCCCAGCCCTGGTATTCCTTGGAGGTCTCCCATCCAAATTCTTGCCAGACATGGCCCTGCTAAGCTTCTGAGATCTGATGAGATTGGGCTTGCCTGGGCTATCCAGGTCAGGGCAGCAGAGGCTTTTTGGCGTGCACATTAGGATATTATAAGACAGTGAGGGAAGGTATGTTTCCACACACTCATTTTTTTTATTTTGCCGTCAAGTCACAGCAGAGTTGTGGCGACCCCTTAGAGAGGGGATGTGGCTCCGTGGAAGAGCCTCTGCTTGGCATGCAGAAGGTCCCAGGTTCAATCCCCAGCATATCTAGTTAAAGAGACCAGGTAGTAGGTGTTGTGAGAGACCTCCACCTGAGACCCCAAAGAGCTGCTGCCGGTCTGAGTAGACCATACTGACCTTGATGGACCGATGGGTCTGAATCAGTAGAAGGCAGCTCCATGTATGTCCCTAGACGTAGGGTTCTCAAGGCAAGATACGTTCAGAGGTAGTTTGCCGTTGCCTGCCTCCATGTCACAACCCTGGTATTCTTTGGAGGTCTCCAATCTAAATGCTAGCCAGAGCCGACCCTGCTTAGTTTCTGAGATCTGACAAGATCTGGCTAGCCTGGGCTATCCAGGCCAGGGTCCACACTCATTACATTTGTAGAAATTGGACTCTAGCCTCTAAGATTTTTATCCAGAGGAAATCACAGGGAAGTTTGTTCAATGAATGCAAGCTTAGCAAGGTGGGAGGGGGAAATGAGAAACAGAAGGTTGAACAGAAATTAGTGGAGAAATAGACCATGGGTCTTGTCCAGACTAAGCCAACAACTTGCATGATTATCAGTAATCCCTTGCACGCACACATTGCGGTCTGAGGCAGAATTTGGGGAATTACTTTCTAATAAAGATACAGTCTCCTCACTCCCAGTATATTTTAGGAGATTTCACTTCCAAAGCAAGGTTAGAAGTGAAAGCTCCTAAAATATACTGGGAGTGGGGAGAATGTGTCCGTATTAGAAAGTAATTCCCCAAATACTGCATTGACTTTTCCCTCCATTGTTTTATGAAACCCACGTTGGAACAGAAATTCCACTCTGCATTGCATGCTGCCTTCAGTTCCTTTAATCATCAGATTTTATGGTACCCTGTACACTCCATGCTGCTTTCACTTTCTTTGATCATCGGATTTTATGGTACCTTCTGCATAGATTTATGGCCATTCAGGGGTGACTTTGCAGTCAGTAGGCATTGCCCCGAAGTATTTGAATGTGGTTTTGAGCTGCACTTTCCCCTCCAAGTTGAGAAAATGTGGAGCGAATGCTAGATGCAGAATCACCCAATATTTTCCTGTACAAACCAGTCGAGGAGATCAGACTTACACCCCCCAAATCCTTTAAATTACTCTATTTGAGATAAGAGAAGTGAGTTCACCTTCTTCTCCAGCTGCGAATCTCTGAAAATAGAAATAATACATACCAAAATCTAGAGCAAATCCCTAAATGCCCTATAGAAGGGAAACATTAGAGCTGCCAACCCAATTGAATCCTCATCATGCGCTTCGCAATCACATTTTCGTCTGCTTCACAGCATCTCGGTAATTCACAAGATTATTATGTTGCAAATAACCTATTCAAACATAGCCTTTGGTTTAAAAGCGATTTCCTTTATATATGCAGAACCAAAGAGGCTCAACTAAATAAACTAAAAGAGGAAGGCTTTGTTTATGAAACGGAAACAGAAACCTGGGACTAGATCCAGTTCACTGCAGGTGCAACACTTAGGCACGGAGGGAACATCTAAGGGCATAACAGAGCCCAGTTTTCCTCTTCTCACTTGGTGTGCGACAAGGTGCATGCACGCATGCACAGTCATCATGCCGGACCCTTCTAGGGCAAAGAAAGCCTGTGCACTCCTCCCATATCCATCTATAGCTCTTCCTCCTCTGTTTGGACAGCTGAATGGAGAGGGAAATGGGAAGTATGTTGAGCTCCCCCATGCCAATCTGGAGTGCTGAATTTCAATGCTAGGGGTGATTTTAAAAAGCACATCATGGCTGTTTTGACCAAAAAAAAGTTCCAATATTGTTTTTCCTTTGGATGTGTAGAACCCACAATACCTTCATTTCTTGCCATTTTCTATTTCTTGCCCGTTTCCCCCCTGAAACCATACACAATTTTGCACATCAAAAATTCAGTGTTGTACATATATGTATACAAGGCATAGGCTGTATGTACTAATACTTTATATAGGCTACACATCAGAAGCTGCACTGCTTGTGTTCATGATACAAATGAACGTAACCAACAGCAAAAAGTTGAGAACTAAAATGGTTGACAAAAAGGCAAATATTAAAAAAAAATAAGCCTTTACGCCACCCTAGTTTGTAGATGTCCTGGCCTGATCTGGTTGTATCTCAGAAGCTAAGCAGGTCAACCCTGGATAATACTTGGACAGGAGACCACCAAAGAAGTCCAGGGTTGCTATGCAGAGGCAGGCAATGGTCAATCACCTTTCATCTCTTGCCTTGAAAATCTATTGGGATTGCCATAAATTGCCTGCGACTTGACTGTACTTTCCTATTTGTGGACGCACTCCATGACTGATGGGGGCAAAACAGAAGTCTATTGTGTCTTAAGAGGTTTCCTGCTTGCATACTCACTTCAGTCCCCCAGTTGGATTGGGTCAGTTTCCTGGTACTAATAACTGTCCACCTAGAACAAGTTTACATGATACATGAATTTGCCTTATGCTGAGACAGACCACTGGTAAATCCAGGTCCGTATCGTTGACTCAGACTGGAAGCAGCTCTCCAGGGTCTCAGGGAGAGGTCTATCACACAACCTACTACCCAAGTCTTTTAATTGGAAATAGTGGTGATTGAATCTGGAGTTTCCATGATAACTGAGTGTTCTAAGAAGGAACTTAAATACTTTCCAGGTTCTCCTGCTGGAAGCTGTAGTTTGACCCAGAAACTGAGCATGCACCAATACGATGAATGCCACCCCCTGACAAAAGACACTGCAGGTGTGAGATTAGCACGTACACTGGAATTGTAGCTGGTTGTAATTATGCATGGCTTGTCCATGATATGTAACCTAAGTAAATCAGTAAAGCATGTGCCAATAGCACCTATCCGGCCTCCTTCCATGCTGAATGCCACTAACCGAGCAGATACACTCAGTTTCAATTGCGAACAAAACATCATTTTGATCAGATACATTTCCCAACTTGAGAGATTATCAGCATTGTAAACAGGCTAAATTTAATTTCTGACCATCTTATTCATGACAATTGAATAATCAGTGATTACTGTAGAAATGAATGTGTACTAATGAACATGGCTAAAGCATAATTATGCTGTAAGGTTTAGTACTTGAATGGGAAACCATGAAAGGAAGTCCAGGGTTGTTACATAAAGGTAGGCAATGGCAAATCTATATATCTAATAGCCAAGGGTCCCTCTGTGTGTGTATACTTATTTCCGCAGAACAAGGGCACCTGGAGGCTAAATAGGTTTTTCTGCACACTTGGAGTACTCTCCAAGGTTGCAGAAAAATGCAAAAAGTTTTTAAAAATACACGGGGGGGCTAAACCCCCCCCCCCAAAATAAAAACCTGAGTTCTCTGCCCTTGCGCAGTCCGAACTTGTGGTTCCTTGCACCGGACTTGGAGCTTTGCTCAGTGGCCGGCCTCCCCGCAGCCAGCAAAACAACCGTGGAGTAATGGGGCGTGGGATGCCAACGTCGCTGGGTCCTTCCCAGGCAGCTGGCTTCTCCACTGCGAGCAAGGCAGCCCTGGAGCTGCAGGGCAGAGGACACTGCCACCAGATCCCTCACAGGCAAGCGGCCTCCCCACTGCCAGAAAAACAAGGAAGCCGCAGAAAAGGAGGCTGAAGAGGGGGAGTGTGTGTGTGTGTTTGAGAGGGGGGCAGACTGAGAAGGGGTGGGGGAAAGAGGACATTGTCTGAGAAGGGCTGGGGTAAGAGAGGGGTGAGACATACAAGGGGTGAGAGGAGAAAGGGGGTGAGAAAGAATTCCTAGAGAAGAGGGTAGGGAGGAAAGCTAACATAGAAGGGGTGAGAGAGGGAGGTGAGGGAAGATTGATAGATAAGGGGTGGGTGCAGAAACACAGGAGGGAACTTTGACAGAGAAGGGGGGAGAAGGAAGTAAAGGTGGGGGAAATGTCCCCTCCCCACAAGTTTCTTGCAGGTCTCTCCTTGTCCCCTCTAAATGTCTCTTGCCTTGAAAACCTTACAGGTTCACCAGGAGTCATCTGTGACTTGATAGCACTTTCCACTACCACTAGATTTTCAGGCATGCCTCTCAGGTTTTTCCATAAGTAAAAGGTAAAGGTAAAGGTTTCCCAATCGAATCTGACTGTAGGGTGTGGTGCTCATCTCCATTTCCAAGCCAAAGAGCCAGCACTGTCCGAAGACGTTTATGTGGTCATGTGGCCGGCATGACTAAATGCCGAGGTGCACAGAATGCTGTTACCTTCCCACTTAAGCGGTACCATTTATCTACTTGCAAATTCTTCCTTTTGAACTGCTAGGTTGGCAAGAGCTGGGGCCAGAGATGGGAGCTCACTCCGTCACATGGCACCCGGGTCTCAAACTGCCGAGCTACCAACCTTGCAATCTGCAGCTCATCATCTTAACCTCTGAGCCACCACGGCCCTATGTAGCATCTAGTATTTTTAGAAATACTTGAACACCCCCAGTTCTTCAAGCATCATGACTGTGTGTAGCCCATCCCTCAAGAGACAGCCCAGGTCATCTGCACACAGCTAAACCTTGTTTGCTGGGCGGCTTTGTGCATCTGCAAATGAACAATCAGTGGCATCTGTTTGCAGTGTAAGTCCTTCTACTGCCACAGTTTACTTTGTATTTCTGCCAGTTGTTTAAATTCACATTTTTTTGGGGGGGGGGGGAGTATGCATCTTGACATCACTCCCTGAGGAACCTAGCTATCCAGAGACCTTGCTCATTGTCCAGTCTATTTTCCCACCCGCCCCCATAAGGTTTAAGGTCTCTGAACACATTCCTGAGAACAAATTTACACAGGTGGTCCTGGAGTACATAAGAACATAAGAGATGCCAATGTTGGATCAAGCCAAAGGCCCATCGACTCCAACACTCTGTGTCACACAGTGGCCAGAAATACCAGTGCCACCAGGAGGTCCACCAGTGGGGCCAGGACATTAGAAGCCCTCCCACTGTTGACTCCCCCCAAGCACCACCACCAACAACAGCATTCCGTGCGCCTTAGTGTTTAGTCATGCCGGCCACATGACCACGGAAATGTCTTCGGACAGCACTGGCTCTTCGGCTTTGAAACGGAGATGAGCACCACAACCCTAGAGTCTGATTCGACTGGCTTTCGAGCAAGGGACCATTTACCTTTACCTATGCATCTTGACATCTGATATTGATCTGACTGTCTGACATAGTACTACTGTTAATAGTTGCTGATCTTCCTGCATCTATAGCAGTTTGTGCATGTGCATTCTTGCACAGCATCATGGGATTTGCTGTTTTTAGAAGTTTATAAAATTGCTCATAGTGTATAGAGAGTTGACAAGGAGACATTTTTTTTCTCCCTCACCCAAAATACTAAAGTTCAAGGGCATCAAATGAAGCTGATGGGCAGTAGATTCAGGACAGACAAAAGGAAATACTTTTTTACACAGAGAATGGTTAAAATGTGGGATTCTCTGCCAGAGGATGTAGTTATGGCCTCAGGAATAAACAGCTTTAAAAGGGGATTAGATAGAGGATGTGGCTACTAGCCATGGTGGCTACTAGCCATGGTGACTGAAGGGAACCTCCATGATTAGAGGCACTAAACCTCTGAATTCTAGAGCCAGGAGGCAATATCATGCACTGCTGTTGGTTCTCCGGAGAAACTGAGACGGGATGCTGGATTGTCTGATCCATCAGGGTTCTTCTTACGTTCTTATGTTCTCCCTTTTCACCATCTCACACACATACACACACATAAAAACCTTTCATTTTTCTTACTAACAATATGATTTTAAAAAGCATGCCTTGCACACGGCTCATGGACAAATAAAACCATACCATCTGCCTCAATTGTGGAATACATTTTTTCATAGGGTCAAAAGCAACCACAAAGGTTAAAGAAAGCCTTACAGCCACAGCAACCGGCCAGCCAAAAAGATGCCTAGCTCGGTTGTGATCTCCCAGGATGAGATGAACTGAATTCAGGCCTGACATGCAGGTAGGAAACATTGTCAAGGAAGTTATGTTTGCCTGACAAACGTATTGGACACAAGTTCTCAGCAGAGCTAATATTGGGGCGGAGGTTCTCTTGTTGTTGTCATCAGCGCTGCTGATACCGAGCAACAAAGATTGCATCTGATGACTTTACCATGGGATAGTCATCCTATGAACTAGTTTTGAAAAGCCACCCTAGATCAATCAGTTGTTGGTTTGCAAACTAGGGCAAGGCTTTCTGAATGCGGGCTTGTTCTCAAGTTGGGAAAACATTTGCCTAATTAGCCATCCAATTAATTCCACTAATGCTCATCGATAAAGAACGCTAACCAGGTCAGATGCAGACTTTCTGAGAGCATCCTAATATAGCAAAGGAATAGCAGGCAGGCAAGTAGAAAATAGAGCCAGAACCTGGTGGAAAAAAATGTCATTCCAATTCTGCTCTTTTGTTTTGAGTGTTGGATGCTCCTTCTGACACCTGTACACCTCAGCGAACTAACTCTCCAAAGGTTGTATGAGAGATTTCTTCTATAACCTTGGCCAAGTCATTTGGCTAAGCTGTGCTGTGTTGTTGTAATAATTATTCCTCAGTACAGAGGCATGGGAACCAAAAAATTTTTTTCTCTGTAGTTCAAATATTTGATCTAAATAGAAAACCATTCTCTTCTATTATTGTCTTGGAATATGTTTCAAGGGCAGGGCAGACATATTTGAAACATTTCCCGTTGCCTATGATGCCCGAAAACCTGGCTAATATATTTAAGTCCATGATACTGCTGTTCCGTGTGTGTGTGTGTGTGTGTGTGTGTGTGATTCTAAGACACTTTCTATTTATTTCTGTATTTTATGTACACATATTTGTCCTAGAGTGCGCACATGTATTCTCCAGTTGGATGATCTAGTCTTCATCTGTTAGGACTCTTAAACAAACCATTTTATTACTTACATACTTTTTTCTAGACTCCTGAAAAATATATTAAGGACTGAAGCTATACTTCAGTTATTCAGACAGCTTTTTGCTTTGGTCGTTTCTCTCCCCCCCCCTAGTTTGGATACTTCTTACAGCCTATTATTCCTTTAAAAATGTTTTGATCTGCTACTTCTATTTGTTATCCCTCTTCTTTCCAGATGATTTAAGAATCCGTTTTTATTCTTCTCATATATCAGAGATTACCCTCCCCATTTCTTTTGTCCAACTATTATAACATTATTGAATCTTATACTTAGTATTTCTGCTAAATGTGTGAACGTCATTAGATTCTGAAAAAGGTTCATGTTAACATGACTCTCAAATGTCCAAAATTCTTTTGTTAATGCCTTCCCAGGAGCCTAGATTCAGATAAGCATCAGGGAAAAAATATTTTCTTGCTAAAAGTATTTTATCAGCATAGCACTTTAAGTTTGATTAATATGGAATGCCGGACAATATATTACCTTTTATTGAATTCAGTCTGTTATACTAGGGATGTGTGTTTGGATATTGGTCCCCCAAATGTATTTGGGATTTTTTGGGATACCAAAAAATAGATCCCCCCAAATCCTGGAAATATTCAGGATTAACTGAAGATATCAGTAATCGGCATTTGCAGGCTCCCAGCACTATTATCCCCCCACCCCCACTCCTGTGTCACTGAGTCTCCTGGGGCTTGATAGTGGCTTCTGAGTTTACTTTAGGTAATATTTTGTGAATTTCAAGGTTTTTTGGTGCAATCTTGTGTTTTACTTTTGAGATTCTTGTGTTTTGCATAAATCAAGCTTCTTGCATTTTACATAAATTTAGTTTCTTGTGCTTTAACTAGGATCAGATTCTTGGGTTTTACATTGATTAGGCTTTGCAATAGCTTGCAATAGTGTTCCTATGGTGGGAGATTCTTGGTTTTACATTTTTCCCAGGGTTCCCCCTCCACAGGAAACAGTGGAGTATGACTGGGGGCACCTTGTTCATGGGGTCATAGAATTGGACTCCTTGGGCCATTTGTCTTGAAATCTGAGGATTATTTAAAGGACAGGCACCAGCAGCTCCCCTTCCATCCATGGCTGTCTCTGGTGTTTTTATTTTTTATCTTTTGAGGTTTCACTTATGGTGGAGGAAGCTACAAGGGGCTCAGCCATACTAGACTTAATATTAACCAACAGGGAAGAATTGGTAGACGGGGTGAAGGTGGTATCGACCTTAGGGGGAAGTGACTATGTCCTCCTTGAATTCCAGTTGCTGTGGGGGGTCAAGGAAGTTTGTAGCCAGACTCATAGGTTCGACTTTCGTAGGACCAACTTCAGTGAACTCAGAGGCTTGATGGGAGTCATTCTTTGGGGGAGTGTGCTAGAAGGGAAAGGAGTGAAAGAAGGGTGGGCTCTTCTCAAACATGTGCTTTTGCGAGCTCAAGCCCTCACTATTCCAGCAAGACGGAAACATGGTAAGGACTCCAAGAAACCAATGTGGATGAACTGAGAGCTTCAGAAAAAGCTAAGGGAGAAAAAGGAAATGGAGGGAAATGGAGGGAAGATCAGACCTTTAAAGAAGAGTATATGAGTGTTACTAGGTACTGCAGATCAGCTATCAGAGAAACCAAAGTTCAGTATGAGTTGAGTCTGGCCAGGGGGGCTCGCTACAATAAGAAAAACTTCTACAGATATGTGAGAAGCAAACACAAGGTAAAAGAGTCAATTGGACCACTTTTGGGAGTAGAAGGAGAAACTCTGGTGGAGGACAGAGAAAAAGCAGATAGGCTTAATGACTTTTTTGCCTCTGTTTTCTCCCAGAAGAACTCGAGCCCATCTAGAGATGGTATAGGACATAACAGGATACCTGAGTGTCCAGTTGACATTGACAGGGAGGTTGTGGAGAGGCACCTGACTGTACTGGATGAATATAATCCCCTGGAACTGGTGGTGTGCACCCAAGAGTGCTCAAAGAACTTTCTAATGAACTTACAGAACCTTTGTCCATCATCTTCAAGGTCTCCTGGAGGACAGGGGATGTGCCACAAGATTGGAGGAGAGCAAATGTTATCCCAATCTTTAAGAAAGGGAAGAAGGATGACCCAAGACACTACAGGCTGGTCAGTCTGACTTCTGTTGCTAGGAAGACATTAGAGCAGATTTTAAAGGGATCAATCTGTAAGCATCTGAAGGTCCACCTAGTGATCTGGGGAAGTCAGCATGGTGTTGTCCCAAACAGATCTTGTCAGACCAACCTGGTTTCCTTCTTTGATTGTGTGACGAGCTTACTGGATCGTGGGAACTCTGTTGATGTGATTTACCTGGATTTCAGTAAAGCTTTTGATAAAGTTCTCCATGACATTCTGATCGGCAAACTGTAAGACTGTGGACTGGACTATAGGACAGTTCAGTGAATAGGGAACTGGTTAAGAGACTGCACCCAAAGAGTGGTGGTCAATGGTGTTTCATCAGATTGGAGGGAGGTGTCCAGCGGGGTGCCGCAGGGCTCGGTTTTGGGCCTGGTACTTTTCAATATTTTTATCAATGATCTGGATGAAGGGCTAGAAGGGCTAATCATTAAATTTGCTGATGATACCAAATTGGGAGAAGTAGCAAACACCCAAGAAGACAGAGTTAAAATTCAACAAGACCTGAATACTCTGGAGAAGTGGGCAGTTGCAAACAGGATACAATTCAACAAAGATAAATGCATGGTATTACATCTGGGCCACAAAAATGTCAAACACAAATACTGGATGGGGCCTATGTTTCTGGGGAGTAGTGTATGCGAAAGAGATCTTGGGGTAAGAGTGGACTGTAAACTAAATATGAGCAGTCAGTGTGATGTGGTGGCAAAAAAGGCAAATTCAGTCTTGGGTTGTATTAAAAGGGCCATAGCATCGAAATCACAGGAGGTCATGGCCCCTCTGTATACTGCCTTGGTCAGGCCACACCTTGAGTACTGTGTGCAGTTCTGGAGGCCTCACTTCAAAAAAATGTGGACAAAATTGAGAGGGTGCAGAAGAGAGTGATGAGGATGATCAGGGGTCTGGAGACTGAGCCCTACAAGGAAAGGCTAAGGGCCTTGGGAATGTTTAGTTTAGAGAAGAGGAGATTGAGCGGGGACATGATTGCGTTCTTTAAATATTTGAAAGGCTTTCATTTGAAGGAGGGCAAGGAGCTGTTCCAGTTGGCAGCAAAGGACAGGACCCGAAGCAACAGGTTTAAATTACATGCAGAAAGGTATCGGCTGGATATTAGGGAAAACTTTTTCAGGGTCAGAGTAGTTCAAAGGTGGAAGCGGCTGCCTAGGGAGGTGGTGAGCTCCCCTTCACTGACAGCTTCCAAGAAGAGGCTGGACGAATATTTGTCAGAGATGCTTTAGGCTGGTCCTGCATTGGACAGGGGGTTGGACTAGATGGTCTGTACGGCCCCTTACAACTCTATGATTCTATGGCTCTATGATTATCTTGGATTAGCACTAACAAACAGAGTCAGTTATTATGTTAAGTGAGGATTGTGAGTAAAGGTTTATACACTGTTAACCTCCCCCCCCCCGCCCTGTGTGTATGTGTGTTCACACAGTGAGTATACCAAGAGTCACGTTTCAGCCCCTGTGGGATCATTGTCAGTGAGGCTCAGGGCAGCAATTCTTTTCTTTGCATAAGAGAAAAAGAATGGAGTCATCACTGAGATGGATGCAAAATTGCTCCTTGAACCTGGTGGACCCAGAAATGAAGAGTCCAACATTAGCTCCTGTCTTATGTTATGGTTGCTGACCCACCGTCTCGCCGATGTGCGGATACAGGGGATACAGGGGCTCGCTCTTCAATGGCTTGCCTCTTTTCTCCAAGGTTGGGGACAGAGGGTGGCGATATGGGAACAGCAGTCCCGGAGGCACCCACTTGAGTGTGGTGTGCCTCAGGGGGTGGTGTTTTCCCCTATGTTGTTTAACATCTACATGCGCCCCCTCGCCCAGATTGCCAGGAGGTATGGGCTGGGTTGTCACCAATATGCAGATGACACCCAGCTCTATCTGATGTTGGGTGGCCGGTCGGGCTCCGACCCAGAAGATCTGAACCGGGCACTACAGGCTGTGGCTGGGTGGCTCAGGCTGAGCCGGCTGAAACTAAACCCAGCGAAGACGGAGGTCCTGTGCCTGAGTCGACGCGGTTTGGGGTTGGGGATCCCTCTCCCGACCTTCGATGGGGTGCCGTTGGTGCCAGCGTCGGAGGTTAGGAGTTTGGGAGTGCTCCTGGATCCCTCCTTAACTATGGAGGCCCAGGTGGCAGCCACTGCCAGATCTGCATTTTACCATCTTACGCTGGTGCGGCAGTTGGTTCCCTTCCTTGACCGCGGTGACCGGGCTACAGTGATCCATGCGATGGTCACCTCAAGGCTGGACTACTGTAACGCTCTCTACATGGGGCTGCCTTTGTCGCAGATCCGGAAGCTGCAGCTGGTGCAGAATGCGGCAGCCAGGCTGTTGATGGGTCTCCCCAAGTGGGAGCACATCCAGCCTGGGCTGAAAGCGCTGCACTGGCTGCCAATAAAGTGACATTTATGTCAGGTCCAGCCCACATAACGAAGGCTTTTTTTGGGGGGGGAAGGAGATTGTTAATATGAGATGCTGATGTTTTCTGTTGTTTGCTAAAGCGGTTTATTAATTGAGCTTTTGTGTTACTGTTTGTATAGTCGGATTTGCTAGATTGGATACCACAAGCGAAAGATTTGAAGATCACTTTCAACATTTACAAATCTTGTTTATAAAAAAAAGTCAAAGCTAATTTGTTTAAGCATGGTATAACCTCCATCTCTTGGGGTTTTAGTAGGTTTCTTTACTTTCACCCATAGTTTGTAGATACCTTCCCTTGTTTCTTTGTAGTTTATAGAAAATGCAATAAAAAATCCCCTGTGGGGGGCTTAAAAAACACACAAATGAGTTTGACACCTCTGTGTTAGGTTCTTTAGTAAGGCTCCATTCTGATCTTTTTTTTTTAATTTATCCCAACAAAAACAAAGCTGGTTTAACTGGCACATGACAATCAAGTAGATTACTTGATTGAGTTCTGCCTATTTCTTCCCAGAATCTTGTCACCACTAGGCAATTCTACCAAATAGGAATTAAGGTGTTCTGGACCAAAGAACAATGCTAGTACAAGCCAGAATCAGACTTGGTCATTTTCCTTATCTGGTCCAGGGAATAATACTATCTGTACATTAACTTAAAACGGTTCGTGTAAGCCCTGACATTAACATATGTTTTAAATACATTTGATCCATGTATTACTTGAAAGGGAGGGCAGGCAACATGGTCAGATCCTGGAAGCTAAACTGGGATGGGATGGCTTCCATGGAAGGCTCTGCAGAGGAAGGCAATGGCAAAAGTCCCTTGAAAGACCCTTGCTGGGGTTTCCATAAATTGGCTGCAATTCGACAGCACTTACATATGTAGTACTTGAAATGTCTATGGCTACATCTAATTGCCACTTAGTCCTGTAATCTGAATCAAATGATGTTAGACTCATCAAAAGCTGGTACATCTTAGCCAACATCCCTTTCAAATTTGGTTGAATTAATAATTTCTCAAAATTGCTCAGTGGTCTAAAGACACCCTCACGCATTTGCTTGTTTAGGATGCAGTTTCCGATTGGACTTATTGAAGTCTAGAGGGGAGCACAGTGGGATGGCCAAGGAGGACACCCCGGGCAGTGGAGCCCAGGTTTAAAGGGCCAGCTCCCGGTCTGAGGCCACAGCACATTTGTCACATCCAGCATTCACATGTCGACATATAGGGGTTCTTTCCTATGCAGTGCAAACATCGAGAAAATGCACATATTAGTTTGATAAAAAAGCATATCGGTACCTAAACAATTGTTAAAGGTAAAGGTAAAGGTTCCCTTGCTCGAAAGCCAGTCGAATCCGACTCTAGGGTTGCGGTGCTCATCTCCGTTTCAAAGCCGAAGAGCCAGCGCTGTCCGAAGACGTTTCCGTGGTCATGTGGCCGGCATGACTAAACACCAAGGCGCACGGAACGCTGTTACCTTCCCACCAAAGTGGTACCTATTTATCTACTTGCAATTTCTTGCTTTCGAACTGCTAGGTTGGCAGGAGCTGGAACTAGAGATGAGAGCTCATCCCATCTTGCGGCACCGGAGTCTCGAACTACTGAACTACTGACCTTCCACATCCTGCAGTTCAGCGTCCTAACCACTTGAGCCACCGCAGATCACTAAAATAATTGAGATCACTAAAATAATTGAGAGAGCAACTGTAGCTTGATGGATATGTTGAATTAAATAAAGGAAGTAGAAACCAAATGTGCAGCTGTTCCCCCCCTTTTTTTCCTGTGCCAAGCCCAAGACAACGTTGGCTTGCCAACATTCAGACACATCAGTCAGTCAGTCATCTGCTCAAACTGAGTGACTCAGTGTGGCCTGCAATGAGAAATCCAGCTTGTTACAGAGCTGCATGGCAGATCCTTTGATGTGAAGTAAGCACATACTGCACATTGTACATTCCCATTGTATTAAGCTCCCTAGAAGCTTTGGTCTTTAAAGCCCAGGCAGTATTTTTCCTAACATTTCCTGATGGGTTGTTTTGCATTGTGTGGAGTCTTCAGAAGTGCCTTGGCACCAGCATTATAACTAAGAATCTGGGGCAAAATTTCTGCTTGCTCTAGAAGGCTTGTGCAGGTGGGAAATGCAAGGAAAATACTGCAGTAGCTAATTGTACTAAGTCACTTATTGTATCCCCTCTTGCGTTTCTGCTCATGCAATCAATTCCTGATGGCTAGTTGCGGCACAAGGCGTTTCACAAGCAGAATGGCTCTCTGTCCATTTATGTTTTTAATTGAACATCACTGGATCCAACCCAAAGTCTGTTTATGCAAAACTTTTGGATTGTCTAGAATGGTTCCCCAGAAGAATTAAACAACAACCTTTTAAAAATGGTTAATCATTTTCACAGAACTTACAAAAATGAGGAATATGCAGATTCTCAATAGATGTTAACCCCTTCTCTTTCCTATAAAAAAGAAATATAAACCTGAGTCTGTTGGCAGTGGCTCCATAAAGACTAACACAATTTTATTCCAGAGTAGGTTTCATGGACTGGGCCCTATATCTTTATAGAAGGGAAAGCTAAGAAAATACCTGCTGTGACTTCTGGGTGCATCATTTAACATAAGGGAAGCATTCCCCCCTCCCCCTGAAGCATTGTTTTATTATTGGAATATCAATAACAATGGATCATACACTACAGAAGTGAAGATCTAATTAGAGTGCTAATTTAGTTACAAAGTTATTCAACACATAGAGGGGGTGGGCGGTTTTGCCTAGTAATTAATTGGGGTGTGGAAGTTTCTTCTTCTAGTTTCTGTTTTTCTCATTCCTCCCTTTGGTGCATGCTGGATCTGTTACAAACCTGGAAAGAGCTCTGCACTTTACATATTTACTCATTATCTGTTCTCTGTGTTTGAAAGTTAAGTAAAGGTTTTACTCCTTGAAAAAACAGCCTTGACACATTTTTCATTTTGCAAAACTTCAACATCTATCATTTCTTTGTACACAACTACATGCAGTTTTAATCAAATACATTAACTAAAATAGGCAATCTTCCGAGGATAGTGAACCTGCATGGTGATAGTGGTGATTGTGGCAAACCACACTTTGCAAGTCTGAGATCAGATTCTGTGACCGATTTCCCACAAGCAGCTGTGCCTTCCTCGCTCTTCCCTTTCCCCTGATTGTATTCGTCGATTTCCCACTACTTGCTGTGTGGCCGCATTTTGACCCACAGCATTCCCCCAATTTCCCCTGTGTCTTCTAGATACTTGTTTTTTGAGATCAAGAAGATGCGGGGGAAATTGGGGGATGCTGCGGGTCAAAATGCGGCCATGCAGCAAGTAGTAGGAAATTGATGAATACAATCAGGGGAAAGGAGGGCGGTGCAGCTGCTTGTGGGAAATCAGTCTGTGAGAACAGATGCTGTTTAAGAATCTGAACCTTGCTGAATTACTGATCATGTGCCAAGCTATGTGCTTTAGAGTCTGTAGGCATGTAAGGTTTGTTTACAGAGGGAAGATGGTATGATATAGCCTGACCTTTTCAGCTCTTGGAAGCCAAGCAGGGCTGATATTTGGATGGGAGGCCACCAAGGAAGACAATGGCAAAGCACATTGACAATGGCACTTCCAGGAAGTGGTGGAGGCTACAAGCATGAACAGCTTCAAAAGGGAATTAGATAAGCATATGGAGCAGAGGTCCATCAGTGGCTATTAGCCACAAGGTATAGATAGGGGCTCTGGGGTAAGGGATGCTCTGTCTTCTTGGTGCTTGGGGGGGGGTGTCAACAGTGGGAGGGCTTCTAATGTCCTGGCCCCACTGGTGGACCTCCTGATGGCACTGGTATTTCTGGCCACTGTGTGATACAGAGTGTTGGACTGGATGGGCCTTTGGCCTGATCCAACATTGGCATTTCTTATGTTCTTATGTTTTTAAAGCACCTCAGCTTTTTGATTACCTTGAAAGCACCTTGCTGGGGTTGCCATAAATTGATTGTGACTTGATGGTACATACATATATAAGGTCTGTTTGCACAATTCCTGGATGTCCATCAGTTGGGAGACTTGCCATCATGAGCCCACCATCCCACCATATAGGTTCTGTCTACAAACAACTATCTAACAGTAGATAACAGCCCTAATTCTAATCCAGCTCAACAAGAAGCAACTACAAAATAAGAAATTTCTTTGGCTCCCAGCATTAAACATGCTGATTTCTCCTTTCCATAAATCTGGGGACAGATGATTGAGAAACAGGAAGTCATTCCTACCCACCCCTATGTTGTCACTTGCCTTGAGCCAGCAACACTAGCTTATCCTATTTATTTATTATAATTTTATCCTATTCCACACCCAGGATGGGGCTCAGGGTGGCTAACAACATGACAATGCAGTAACAATAATAAAATCATAATTCTAATGAAATCCAGTTAAAACTCAACACACAGTAGTGGTTAAAATGGAGAAGGGGAGGAACCTGACCAAAGAGAAGAAAGCCCCGTCCCCCAAAAAAGCAGCTGAATCTCTGGACAGCAGAATTCTATTGCCTAGCTGCTTGGAATAAGTTCACACTTAGGTATATTACCTAGGGGAAAAAAATAGAAGAACTCCAGTTTGGTGTAGTGGTTAAGATAACAGACTCTAATCTGGGAGAACCGGGTTTGATTCCCCACTCCTTCACATGCAGCTGCTGGTGTGACCTTGGGTCAGTCATAACTTCTTTCACAGCTTTCTCTCCAGGGCAGTTCTCAAGAGTGCACTCTCAGACCCACCTGTCTGTTGTGGGGAGGTGAAGGGAAAGGGATTGTAAGCCACTCTGAGACTCCTTTGGGTAGTGAAAGGTGGGGTATAAATCCAATCTCCTCCTCCTCCTCCTTCCTAGACAGAAAAGGCAGAGTAAAGGCTCTTGCTAAGCTAGAGATGGCTAGAGAGTGTAGAAAGCATATCCAGCCCTCATGCTGACAGAGGAAGAGTGAGACAAGAAGAGGGGGTGGGTGGTAGGCAAGAATCCCTGAGAGTAGCATTCTGGGTAACGAAGGGACAGCAGGAGGAGTGGACAAAGGAAAGATCAGAAAGCACCCTATCTACCCCTATACTAGCTCTCTACTGCCCTCCCCTGAAACTCCAAAATCTGTGCTAGCATTAAGAGACATTGCAGAGGGCATTCCTTCCAACAGATCCAGGAAGGCTAGCTTGCCCTAGTGACTGAAATGGAGGACAGGAGGAGCCTGGCCAAAGTGGAGAAAGCTCCCCCCCCCCTCAAATTCTCAGTCGCAGTTGCCTTCTCTCTGTGTCATGCAAGTTAAGAAGAAGGAAAATGTGTGTGATGCACCAATGAAGCAGCGTGCTGCATCTCAAGTAAGGAAAATTACAATGGAAATTGACCTCTATGAAGCAATTAGATGAAATCTGTTCTGCAGCTTGTTTCCAGCAGAAATACAAATCTGGCAGTTATTTGCTCTTTTGCTTCCTCCCGAGTGTCGCACATGGGAGCCAGCCTGCTACGGTGGTTGGAGGGTCAGAACAGGATCTGGGGGATCCAAGTTCTGCTCTCCTCCACTCTGCCGTGGAACAGACTGGGGGACACTGGGCCAGTCACTCTCTCTCAGCCCGGTCTGCCTCACAGGGTTGCTGTTCTAACCATGTAAGATTCTTGGGGACCCCATTGTGGGGAAAAGAGGGGCATAAATACATTGGTAAATAAATATGTCAGGGCCTGTGGTCATAATGGATTGCAGAAACACTCAAGGGGTAAATATAAATGTAACAATATCCCCAAGAAATTAAGACATAAGCCCCTGACCTGGCTAGCCCAGGCAAGCCCGGTCTCATCAGATCTCGGAAGCTATGCAGGGCTGACCCTGACAAGTATTTGGATGGGAGACCTCCAGAGAACACCAGGCTGGAGGGCCAGAGGTAGGCTATCAAGCCATTTCTCTGAATGTTCTCCGTGCCCCAGTAGGAGTCGCCGGAAGTCACCATGACTTCCAGGCAGGGGTCGTTTCGTAGAAAAAGAGCTAGGGGAACTCATTAGCATAACTCATTAGCATATGCCACACCCCCTGACATCACCGGAAGTGTGTCATAAGGCCACACACCCAGCCCCCAACAGTCCCGGCCGCAGCTGGCCTTGCAGCTCCACTGCCGAGCCCCATGAGGGGCCCGGCGGTGGACCTGCAAGGCCGGCGGGAGTGCAAGGAAGCCCCGCGAAGGCCCTTCCTGACCCCAGGCAGGCAGGGGTGGGGAGAGGCAGGGAGGAAGCAACTTACCCTCCCTCTTCTCCTGCCTCCTCCTGGCTGAATGAGGGCCGGAAGCGGGGTGGCCAGAAGCAGGGGGCGGGGCTTCATCATGTGCCCCACCCCCGTACCTCACCTGGGGGAACTGCGATCCCCCGTGATCCCCCCCGCAATGACCCCTGCTTCCAGGCACGGACATGTGCGTGTGTACACACACACATGCAATGCAAAAATACCAAAAAGAGAGAAAGAAATGAAATACACACCAATTGTCAGTTTCTGGTCTTTAAAAAAAATGTGATGTGCTTACAGTTACATCAATCTATGCTTGATATTCTCTCAAAAGATGTGCCTTGTTGCACATTAAAATCACACATGGAAATTGGCCTCCCATTCTCCACAGTAGGTGAAAAAATATAAATGTGGAAAGTCTCTGGTGTTATTTGTGCACTAATATCAAAATTACAGTTATGTGCTGTACCTGTCACTTCACAGTCAGAAATCAAATTATCTTCCTGCCCCGGTATCGGCACATTGACATTGGCGACGGTGGGTGCTTTGCCTTCTCAGAGTTTATTTTTCTCTGTCGTTACTTTGAATGGAAAGGAAATCATGGCTGCTTTGAACAGCACTGTTTTACTCTTCATTTGAAAGCAACACAGACCATCCCAGTTTTCATGTGGCACAGAACACAATGGGAAGGGGGGGGGAGTTTAATAGCTCATTGAGGAGCCAGTAGCAAAAGGTCACCCAATAATATAAGTTCTTGTTTAACGATGAACTTCAAAGTGAAGCATCAGGGACAGCAAAATGAGACCTGGCAGTTTGTTGGTGTGCCAGATGGCTGAGGATTTGGGGGGGGGGGGAGAAAGCAAGATACGCTTGATGGGAGGTTCTGGTAAGGTCACCAAAGAGCTCACCAGCCATCCATAATCCAGGTGTTCATGAAACAACTTGAAAGAAATCATTACTATTTCTACCTGTGGCTTAGCAAGTGAGAAGGAAGGATGCGGTGGGTTGTCAAGGCTGTCATTGTGATGAGGTTTAGTCCCCAAAGAAGAGACATTCAAAATGAAACCTTTTAGTCCTTCCTGCTGTGTTAAGGAAGGTGCTGCTATATGTGTACATGGAGGGAAATTGTTGTTTTGAATGGGGAAAACATAGTGCTACGGAAGGAAAATGATGGAAGATGAATGACAGTGATTTGGATCCTGTGATCTGTCAGTGGAAGATGCTGATGATTGTGGGTCTTTCCAGGATCCACCTCCATACAGTAGTCCTTTCTGATCCAAGGAAATTTTATTCCTCAAGTTGTGGGACTCTGGGTTGTTGGGAGGCTGCAGTGGAAAGGGGATGAAATCCCCCTTTCTGCCTCTTGTATTGGTGCAGTACTGCTGACAGATAAGGAAGGACGGAACAACTGTGCCCCCTTCCTCCTCCCCACTTGAGTCTCTGCACACCTGTGGCTAGTAGACAGCACCCAACTCACCACTATGGGGAGGAACTTTCCTGGGATTTGAAAGGACTGCTGGAGGGGGAGTGGAATGCAGAAACTATCTGTGATCTTTGCACCTGTGGATTGTGAACTATCCAACTCATAGTATTTTCCCCCCCATGTCTGGGTATGAGTGTTTATATGAGAAGAAGAAGAGTTGACCTTTATACTCATCTTTTCTCTGCCTTCAGGAGTCTCAAAGCGGCTTATAATCACCTTCCCTTCCTCTCCTCACAACAGGGATCCAATGAGGTAGGTGGGGCTGAGAGAGCTCCGAGAGAAGTATGACTGGCCCAAGGGTCACCCAACAGGTTTCATGTAGAGGAGTGGGGAATCAAACCTGGTTCTCCAGGTCATATGCCACCACTCTTAACCTCTACACCACACTGACTCTCAAGTGCCTGGTTGCAAATTTGTCAAGATCTTAAGCTCTGGACCTTATATCAGAAATTTCGTATCTCTCCAGGTGACCATACCAAAGGTTGTCAGCGTGATTAATTCCACTTTCTGCTCCAATCTGAGCAGCTATTTCTATCCCTGCTACAACTTCACTTTCTCAATAAAGAAAAGTCTGTAACCACTGCAGACCCAGGAGTGAGGGGCGGGGAGTGAGGGTGAGGAGGAAGAACACTGACACAGCAAAGGTTGGAGGGAAAAGGCCACAACTTTTCTGAATACAATGCAGCATGGGGAATGGAGCAAGTTTGGGCAAGGTCTCTGGGGTGACCCGGCTAGGTAGGGAGAGGGTGGAGCAGAGTAGAACCCCCAAGCCCCAGGTCTGCCCACAGCCCTGCCCCTCCCCGGCCAGCCCACAGGCAAGTCAATTGGCCTGTCCAGGGTCGTGGCAGGGCCCCACCCTTAGCCTTCTATGTTGCCATCTCAGAGCTGGCCAGATGGCCTGCTTCACCTCCGCGGCAGCCCCAGACTGTAAAGGTCAGTTCTGGGGGCAGTGCTAGTTGTAACAGAACAGCTGTCAGCTACGGTGTTCCTCTAAACTTCAACCAGTGTTCCCTCTAAGCTGAGTTAGTGTGAGCTAGCTCACAGTTTTTTAGCCTCCGGCTCACACATTTTTGTCTTAGCTCAGGAAGGAGGGCTCCAGAGCAAACTAATTGATGCAGTAGCCAAATTGCTCACTCAGAACTTTAATGCCAGTGGCTCACGAAGTAGAACAGCTTAGAGGGAGCATTGACTTCAGCTATGCTTTCTGTTTTCAGTTTGAGCTCCTTCTAAGATTGCTATTCATTATTTCATATCATATTTATTTTGATTTTGTTTTGCCAAAGGGCTTTTAAAAAATATTTTAATGGGGCATTTTTTTCACATTATCCCAATCACCATGTTATTGTTCATCTCATTATTTTTCCCCCCTTATATACTGTTTAACTTTGGACTCAATTTTTAATTCTTGCTCTCTAATGTTTGTATTTTGTTCTTTCAAGTTTTCCTTTGTTTTCCCCCTAGATATTGGAATGGATCCAGCCAGGTCTTTCAGTCAATCTATATATCTAATAGCCAAGTTGCCCCCTCCGTGCAGATATCTAAATCCACACATCAGGGGGACTTGGGGGGCAGGGAGATTTTCCTGCACACTTGGAGCAGTCCCCAGGTGTGCAGAAAAATCTTTAAAGTTTTTAAAAATGCACGGGGGATATTTAAATCCCCCAAAATGTAAGAGTGTTCCCTGCGTATGCGCAGAGAATGCTCTGGGAACTCTGTGGTGGGCCAGTGGCTGGGAGGCGCTCAGGCCTCGCCGCCAGTGCCGGGGGGAATTGGTGGTGGGGGGAGATCATCAGGCCTGGCAGGTGGGAGGCACTCAGGCCTTGCTGCTGGTGCCTGCAGGGGGGGGGGAAACCGGGGGAATCAGTGGGCCCAGTGGTTGAGAGGCACTCAGGCCTCGCCACCAGTGCCCACGGGGGGAGGAACTGTGGGAAGATCATTGGGCCCGGTGGCTGGGAGGCACTCTGGCCTTGCCACCGGTGCCCTCGGGGAGAGGGGAAATCGGCGCAAGGGGAATCGGCAGGCCCAGTGGCTGGGAGGCTCTCAGGCCTCATCGTCAGTGCCCGCAGGGGGGAGAATCAGCACGGGGGAATCGGCGGGCCTGGCGACTGGGAGGCACTCAGGCCTTGCCGCCGGTGCCCGGGGGAGGAATCAGCGGGCCGGGGGGGGGAGAAGGCTTACCTGCAGAGCTGCTTCTGCAAACTGGGAGCCTTTAGGAATACTCCCCCCCATGAGTATCGCAGGTCCCGCTTCTTGTATCATTCTATTCCCCTCCTCAATACATTTCCAATCTCCCATGGTTTTTGACTATGCAGGTTGCATGATCCCCAGCATAGCCTTTTTGGTAGCCCTTGTTTCCTCACTTTTTTTACCAGCAGAAAAGTTGGCTGGATCCAACTCATTATCTTTTTGGAAAACCGCCTTTTGGATTGTTTTCAAATTCATTTTTGGTAGTGCTGTACATAAATTTAAGAGAAAGTTCTTACTTTTCTCTATTTTCCACTGGTTTTATAATAATTTTAGGAGCCATAGTCAGAAGAAAACTAGCTATCATCCTGGTTTTTGGTTAATTTATACCCTATCATAATAATGTCCTCATCAGTTAATAATAATTCCTTCTCTATATATGGAAGTTTAATTGATCAATTCTAAATTAATGCAGTGTCCTATTCTGTTTGATTGAAGTCTGAAAACCAGTGACTAGATAAATGTCCATTAATATAGAATCATAAAGAAGATTATCCATCTGCATATCAATTAGAGGTTGTTATTTGTATACCCTGTAAATAAACCTGTAGCTCTTTCAAAGTAGTATAGTTAGAATGGATTTGATTTAATGTCTCTCTTCCACTAAGACTTCTTCTTCTGGAGAAAGTCCAATAAAAGAAATATTGCTTCATCTGAAGAACATTTAGCAGAAAGAAGTAACTGGATCTAATTTAATGAAAGGGAGTCAATGGATGCAACCCAGTCTGTTACAAGTCTCCAAACAATATCTTTTTGCATCTTAAATTCAGTTTCCAGGTTGTTAATTAATAATATATTGATTAAGCTCAGGTTCAGCCATAATCTTCGAAGGCCTTCCATAATTATATTAGCCTTTATGAAATATCTTTTAAGAGTTTGACAGTGATACATTTCTTCAGATTCTGAAAAACAGGCCATATACTTCAAAGAACTGCAGCTTGCTGAGTCAATAAGCTGGATCAAATGTGAAAAGATAGATTCCAATCAGATAAATTAAATACTTTCAGGATACTCTTCAATGATTTAGCCTATGTGTGATTATGATAGAATGGGTTCACATTGAATTGCATCAGTACCCAGTTATCATACAGTCAATCTTTACAATAGTCAGTCTTCAGTGAAGTATGAAGTTTTGAAGTCAATCAATATGTTTCAGTATGGATCGTATCAATCAGGAAGTCATGTTAAGGTCAGGTCACAGTAATTAACTTTTCAGTAAGTACCCAAAGAAGATGACCTAAATCCAAGTAGGAAGGAAAATAATAAACATTAAGTCTCAGACTGTCAGGTGACCTTAAAAATATAAAGGAAATCTTTGCCTCTATTTCATAGGTTTCCAAGGATAACTCCCCTGGATTTACTTCACTGACACACTTTGCTGCATACCTGTGGCACAAGTACAGAGGCAAACTCTCCAGCTGATTCTAACATACTCACCAGGGTGTAGGCTTCCCCAATGGTACCATTAAAAATCTTACTTGTTCACATATAGCACTGGTTGTTCTCACAAGAAACAATGAAGCATGCGACAGTGCTAGCTGGTGGTTTAGATAAGTTTCAGGGAACACTTTGATGTCACTAGCTCTGCATCCCTCCACAACCCTCAGATGTTTCTTGGAGAACTTGCAGGCTGCCTGGTAGCAAAACTGATGGAGGGGGCAACGCTGTGTAAGGATGTGTCATACTTGTGGATTAATTAATTAATTACCATATGGCATTGTGTGTAAACTAGGCAGGAGATCCTAAAATTGTCTGGCAGCCTTTTGGCGTTATGCACCACTAGGTGGCGAGCTAGACTTGTTTTCAAGGCAAGAAACGTTTCAGAGGTGGTTTGCCATTGCCTGACTTTGCATCACGACCCTTGTATTCCTTGGAGGTTGCCCTTCCAAATACTAGCCAAGGACAATACTGCTTAGCTTCCGAGATCTGGATTGGCTAGCCTGGGCTATCCAGGTCAGGGCCGTACATGTGAACTTATGAATGATGGACCCAGGATGTTGCTCTCTACCAGGTATCATCTTCAACTCTTCAGACTTTGCTTCTTTCTCTCCCCCCTTCCTTCTTCACTGCCTTGATGGAGACCACAAATATGAGTTAAATGTATTTTAGGTGATCATCCGTATTTGGTAAGGCCAAGAGAGAAAAGACAGAAGCCAGTGTGTTGTGATGGGAACCATTGTGGTACAGTGGTTAGTGAAGTGAATAGGGCCTGGGAGATTCTGTTTTAGGTCCACACCACGCCATGTATCTTGATGTGAGTCCTTGAGCCAATCACTCTCTCTCAGCTTCACCTTCCGCAGAGGGTTATTATGAAAATAAAATGGGGAAGGCGGAATGATGGATGCCATCTTGAGTGCCTTTTAAAATTGTTGGATTAAACACGAGGCAGATAGAAAACCTGGTTTTGGTTTATGGCTTACAGAGATGGTGGTAAAGGAGAGATGGTTCAACTTACGATGGGCATATTGGACTAGAATTCTGAAACAGCAGCTTGGTAAGATATGCAAAAAATATAAATCCATTGCCCCTGAAGAAGACATGTTTGATACCTATTGGACAGTTCCCAGATTAAATTCCCATCCAATGCTAGTAGGGTAGGGTGCTACCTTCCTTGCTTTTCCATTTTCCTTTTTCTTTTCGGTTGGCATGGACATTAGAGATAGGGTTAGTCTGTGACTTGCCACTTGAATGTGCATCTGACCCGTCTTTCACAGCAGGATATTCAGAAATCCTCTTCCCTTCCCATTATCCTGAATTTCTTCTGAAATACCACCCTTTGCCGAGTGCAAGTGGCTCCACACAGCTATGAGCACCTAATTCTGTTTCAGAGCATGACATAGCATGCATGAGCTAACATGATGTTCTGTATTGTACCAGTGAAGCATGACATTGTCCCATAAGATAATCACATTTATCTGCTTTAGTAAACACAAACTCCAATATCCATTTTCTGTTTGTCGACAGGAGCGAGGTGCAGCTGTACACAGTCAATGTTGTCTTTGTAAAAAGAAAATAAACTGTTATGCTTGTTCAGGGCACTGCGTCTGGCTTTCTTTATGCTTCTGTAATGCAATAATAATGTGGCAATCTCTATTCTGAGGCCACCCCCCATGGAGAACCTTAATTTCTTTCAACAGATGTAGAATGAGCGTGAATCAAAAGTATAGTGTATTCAGTGGCCGTGTAAATCCAGCCCTGTGGCCGAACCTCATCCAAGTGCATTTTTACACTGCATTTTCACCCCTCCCTAAAACTATTACATCCAAGTGCATCCATGACTAAGAACTTTGTGTGTGTGGGGGGGGGAATTGAGGGGATTGTGTTCAAAAGAAATTAAGATTCAAATAATGGCATATAATCCCCCCCCCCACTCTGTCTAGGAACTCAGAAGGAGACTATGAATGCTGAAGTAAATCCGTCACAGCAAGACCTTGACATATTTTTAGGACTGAGCAGCGGCTGTTCTCATTTGGGGCTGTTCTTAGGCCTCCATTACTTATTGTTGTTTAATATTTTTACTCTAGGACTTTGAGTGGCTTTCCGTATTCGGAATAGTGGTGAAATGTGAAAGAAGGAATGGCTCCGACATTCCTTGTTCCAGTTCTAGGTCAGGTTGTGCACTGCCCCCAAAGCAAGAGACACGCATTTCAAATATTTACAGGACTAGAACACGTCACTGCAGAAATATAAATATGTCTCTCCATTGTATTACCCGCAATGCTGTATTTGTGAAATATGCAAAGTGATTATAATGAAGTCTCATCTCCTGTAGATTTTCTTCACACAACTCCAATCAACAACAATTGTTCATATAACAATATCCATACCTCTGTAAATATGCCTTTCAACCCTTGAGAGCACAGAGGAAGCCATTTGGAGAAAGGAAAACTGCAGATGGATTAAGGGTTGCTCATGCCCTTCTCTATTGCTTTTCTGCTTACCCCTTTTTCAAGTGTTTTTTTTTAAAGAATGGCCATTGGTCAACTGTTACATAGGGTGCAAAAACCCAAAATGGATCAATGGTTGACCACTGAGGGCCAGATTACCCATTCAAAAGGAACACATGGAGTTTGGTTTTATATTATAATAGGTGGACAGAGTTTGTGGTAGTTCCCTAGCAACTCTCTGTGAACCAAGAAGTCTTGGGACAGAGAACCTTCATACACCAAATGCACTGAACACAGGGTGCCATGAGAAGGCAGAATTTTACAAAATCACCACCCTTTCCTCTTCCTCTGGTGACACAGGTGTGGTAGAGTAAATATTCCATTCATACATATGAGCAAGGTCACCCAGTTGTCCTTTCTTATTGTGCATTTTGTTTACAAGGATCCCTTGGCGTTCATGCAAATGATTTCTGGGTGACACAGGGGGAAGAAGTCTAGGAAATACCCACCTTCACAATCTCTTTCCACTCACACTACCATAGGATCCAGTCCCATGGATGCCTTTGAAATGTATAGTTTGGCAGTGGAGGAGACCATGAATCCACATTTGTGGCTTTTCCCACATAACTTTACCTTAAAATTGTGGCAGCACCCCTTTTCAAAAATCTGTAAGGTTGTCTGCAAATCCGTGTACCATAGGGTTGCCAGCCCCCAGGTAAGGCATGGAGATCTCCCGCCTTTACAACTGATCTCCAGCTGACCAAGATCAGCTCCCCTGGAGAAAATGACTACTTTGAAGGGTGGACTCTATGGCACTGGACCACACTGAGGCCCCTCCCCCTCCCCAAACCCCACCCTCTCCTGGATCCACCCCCAAAGTCTCCAGGTATTTTCCAACTCAGACCTGGCAACACTAATGCACCATTATTTTCCCACAGATTTCTGGTTAAACTTGAGCATTGAGTCCCTTCACAACATGATTGTAAACAAGAGAAACAAGTCTTACCATCCCAAAGACATCCTGCTCTCTTATAGCAAAAATTGTGTAGTGCTCAGAATGCCAGACTAGGATCTGGGAGACCCAGTTTGGAATCCCCAATCTGCCATGGAAGCCTGTTGGGTCACTTTGGGTCAGCCAAACATTCTCAGCCTAACCTACCTTACAGGGTTGTTGTGAAGATAAAATGGAGGACAGCAGAACAATATAAGGTGCACTGGGGACAAAGGTGGAGTTAGAAGGCCCATTACGTTTTGGTCCTTTCATGAATACGTACACAGTACACAGTACACAGTACACAGTACACAGCAAACCTTCTTTCCTTATCTCATCACATTATCCCATCTTGTGGCAGTGAACTCCAAAGATTGATGTTGCATTCTATGAAATGAGTGGGAGGAAAGGTGACATGGTATAGCACAATCTCATCAGATCTTGAAAGCTAAGCAGGAAGTCCATCATGTAAGACTCTGCAGAGGAAGGGAATGGCAAACCACCTCTCCTTCTCACTTGCCTTGAAAGTCTCTTGTTGGTGTCACTTGGCTGTGACATGATGGCACTGTACACACACATTTGTTGTTGTTCAGTCGCACAGTCAAGTCTGACTCTTCACGGCCCCATGGACCACATCACGCCAGGCCCTCCTATCTTCCATCATGCTTCATAGTTTGCTTAATTTCATGTTCATTGCATCTATGACACCGTCTAACCATCTCATCATTTGCCGTCCCCGTCTTCTTTGACCTTCAATCTTTCCCAGCATCAGGGTCTTCTCCAGTGAGTGCTCCCTTCTCATTTGGTGGCCAAAGTATTTGAGCTTCAGTTTCATTATCTGGCCTTCCAGGGAACAGTCAGGGTTGGTTTCTTTTAGGATTGACTGATTTGATCTTCTTGCAGTCCAAGGGACTCTCAAGAGTCTTCTCCAGCACCATAATTCAAAAGAATCTATTCTTCTGTACTTGGCCATCCTTATAGTCCAACTCTCACAACCAGACATTACTACTGGGAATACTATTGCTTTGACCATATGGACTTTTGTTGGCAGGGTGATGTCTCTACTTTTTATCATGCTGTCTAGGTTTGCCATCACTTTCCTCCCAAGGAGCAGGCGTCTTTTAATTTCATGGCTGCAGTCACCGTCTGCAGTGATCTTGGATCCCAGGAATGCAGGGCCAGCCCAAGGTTTTTTTGCGCCCTACGTGGGGCTACCTTCTGGCACCCCCCCGCGCCCATCAGTTATGGGGTTGCCAACCTCCAGGCGAGGCCTGCAGAGAAGAAGCGCGTGTCACACCTTGGCTGCTTCCCTCTGGGGTACGCGGGCCCCTTCTCCTCCCCCCTCTTCCGCTGCAGGAGGACCAAGTAGTACTTATCGATGGCTCTGGTGCCAGGAGGTCGCAGTCCAGGCAAGGCTGAGGGGCCTCCCTCCAATCCCTGGGGGCTTGAGGGAGGTGAGGGAGGAGCCCAACTCTCAGGCAACATTGGGGGGTGGCTGCTTCCCTGGTGCCTCTCACAGGAATGAGGCAAGGAACGCCAGAGGGGGGGAGATGACTGCGGTCAAACACACCCCGTCCGAACCCTTCCCTGTCCTCATGGGCCTTCTGGAAGAGCAGCTGGGCAGGGGGGGCTCCCCTCCTCTCCTCTCGCCACTGTGCCTCATCCTCCTCACAGGCTCGCCCCCCAGAGAGCCAGCCTGCACAGCGAGCTGAGTGAGCCGTGGAAGAGCAGCCAGCAGTGGGGTGAGCGGAGGAGCCGCCGTCGAAGCCACGCCATAGGTCTGTGCGCCCCCAGGATCCGCGTGCTCTGGGCAGCAGCGGTGCTGCACCTCCTGCACCAGCTGGCAGCAGCCAAGGTGGTGGAGGGAGAGCGCCCTGCGGCTGAGCTTGAGTTGGGGGCTCCAGCGACAAGGCGGGGAGGGGGCCGGCGGCGGCAGCGGGGCAAGTCTTTTTTTTTTTAATTTTTTTTTTAATTAGTTTTCATTGTTAAGGAAGACAAAAACATAAAACAAAAAACAACAACCACATAACAAAACAGTACAACAACAAACAGCTCTGAATCGAGCAAATAACTGTGTAAACTGTATACAGCTTTATAATAATATAATATCAAAGATTCATATACAGTATAATAAATTCCCTTTTTGCAGATATCCTTAACTCATTTCAAATCACAAACCTCTAAAGCTTCTATATTTGTTGCCAAATTTTATTCCTTTGTGCTATAGTCTTTGGTGTCCAACCATTTATAAAATCTCTGCCAATATTTATCAAATTTCACCATATTCTTTTCTTCTATAATATAAGTCAACCGTTCCATTTCTGCTAAATCTAAAACCTTGAAGATTATATCTTCCTTCGTAGGAATATTTTCATCCTTCCAATTTCTTGCGAAAACGATTCTTGCCGCAGTTAACATTTGCATTAGGAAGTAAATTTCACTATTTGAGAACATCTCCGGTATCATATTTAACAAAAAACATTCTGGCAACAGGGGTATTCTTTTGTCTAATATCTCATCTATCATTTCTTTCACTATTAACCAAAATCTTTTAGTCTCACCACATGTCCACCATAGATGGAAAAAAGTACCCGTACAATATTTACATTTCCAGCATTCCTTTCCTAGCTTATCATTCATTTTATTTAATATGACTGGCGAAATATACCATCTGTAAACCATCTTTACAACATTTTCCCTTAAAGGTTTAATATTTCTCCCTATATCTTTTTCCCATGCCGACATTACTGGTTTCATATACTCATCTCTCGTTCCCCAATTTAACAAAAATTCGTATGCTTTTTTAATAAATTTTTCTTTCTTATCTGACCAGATCTTATCTAATTCCGTTTGGTTCGAATAAATGCCCAATTGTTTATCTTTTAACCATATTGACCTCAATTGTATTCTTTCCCACCATGT